>NW_018408061.1:244797-416710 GCF_002113885.1 Mizuhopecten yessoensis
CAACTTAGTGATGCCATGAGTAACTCATTAATTAAACAGCAACGATGTTATGGTGTTATTTGTTCTTTTGTACGACAAACGTACAATGTCTGAAGACTAGATTTATATTTTGACGGTGGACCTCTCGTATCCCCCTTGCGGGCGGGACGCCAAATAAGGTAATAATGAACAAGCCCCCTGTGGATTCATACATTTGTCATCACCAGGTTGCCCCTATAATAATACCATCTGACTTCTAAAACACGCTGTTGATAGAGAATTTGAACCGAAACTTTAATTTTCTTTCCAGTACACAAAAAAAAGTCTTTGGGCCATACTAAAAATATGCTTTTTTCTTCTTGTTAATTAAACATAAAAACAATCCTCAGAACACGGGAAATCGCTTCTGAGACGTTCTAGAAAACACATTTTTTTGGGGGGAGATCCCCCAAACCCCCCTTACGGGGAGGGGGTCTGTACCCTCCCCCTCCTCGCGCTACGCGCTCGGGCTGCTGCCTTTCGCAACACACCGTTGACTATTGAGAAAAATTTCTCGCCCCCCCTTTTAGGAAATCCTGGATCCGCCCCTGCCCTGTAACCTTATTTCATGTTACTAACACAGCCACTAAGATGGACACCTTATATACATTGTACATGTTATTGTACATAAGTTCAAGGTCGATCACGTGGTGAGTTATCATCATTCCTGAATAGACACGTTAATACGTGTGTGGTATAAAAATGTACATGAAATAACGTAAACGCTAACATCAGGCAAAGTGTAAGTTGCACAAAACAAGTGAAAACATATTTGTTTTTGCAAAATAACAGGTATACGACATCGTACGACTGTATTTTTCCAGGCTAGTAAACCCGAAAGTTGATATTCTTCAAGTCTAGAAACAGAGGGAATCGTCATCTTTGTAGGTTGTCAAATCCTTGTATTAACCTCATATAAGTCAATATAAGTTCAGATCTTCACGTTTCTCGCTGTCTTTACTGCCATGTTTTGCATATTCATGAGGTTAACGTCAGCCTTGCGCGATGACATTCAGTCTCGTTGCCAGGTTATTTCTCGAACCAAAGGGGAAATTCCCGAAACAGTACGAAAACCCTGTACAGTTTGTATTCAGTACAAGGAGCATGAGGTTTGACGTCATCCACATGAATACGCTAAATATGGCAGCATGAAATAACTCTCAGGTCCCTGTGGACGAGGTCTCAGCCAATCAAAGACAAGCAAAACTGACAAATAAAGTTGTGACAGATATGCTGACTTCCGGTCAAGGTCACAACATGTAGGCAATTGTGAGATCAAACAGATGTTTTTGTCTTAATCGTTACTGCATTAATCAGTTATTTTACTGTTTCTAACTAAGCTCAAGATTTAATAAGTTTTTTTGTCTTTACAGGTCGGTGGAAAAGGTGTGTTCTGGGCGCGGCAGATGTGTTGGCGGTGTCTGTCAGTGTGCTCGACGACGGTCGGTAAGTAAAGCATGCGCAGTTGTTCATCCACCTACAAATGTACCATCCCCACCCCATATTGTTTACACGTAAAGAGATGCTCAAAGTTATTCGATTCACTAAATAAATCACTGCACCAATCTGGTACTGACAGTGGTTTAGATATTCCAACATCGAACTCCCAAAAACGAATCCGCTGTTAAATTCAGTCTGATATGAGTCAAGTACATGTATGTGATCAAACAATTTTTCCTAAAACTGTAGAGTTTCAGGATGGATATAAAAAATAACCAATTAATCAAATACTGTTTGAGGAAATGCCAGAATACCTATTTTCTCGCAATTAAGATGGAATTAATTGTTGCACAATCTGTCAACAAATTAACATGAATTAAAATTGGTTATGATGGTCTATAACTGATCTGTCATTTTGCCAAAATACGTTTCGTTTCCGCTTGCCGCAATATCCGGTTTTCCCATCCTACAGAAGAAAAAAACATCTAGAATTGTTGCTGAAGTAAATATGAAAATATTACAAATGGCATTTGTAATTTCAGTTATTTTTTCAACATTCTAAAGTTCTGTTGAGCGAATCTATACCGGAATACTAAAGTACATTATAGAGGTTACACAACGAGTGGTTGTTGAATATGGTATTTATTTCACTCGAGTTAGCTAATTTTCAAAAGTTACAGAAAGACACGAGCTTTAGGGAGTGTCTTTCTGTAACTTTTGAAAATTAACTAACGAGAGTGAAATAAATACCATACTCAACAACCACGAGTCGTATGATCTGTTTCTACCACAATCTCATGATCAGTTTGTTGACAAGGCTGGCGAAGTGATATGACCCATATGTAAAAAGTCACTCATTATTATTCAAAAGTGACATTTTTTTTACAAATTTAATTATTGTCAAAATTAATGTTTCGGACACAACTTCGTGAAAAAATAAAATAGATGAACGACTTTGAATATTGAGAGTAGCAGTATTGCATTAACTTATATAAATTAACCACGGACTATATGCGCGTAAGCATATCGTACGAAGTCTGCCTCCCGCCAAGTGATGAACCGTTGTAGACGAACTTATCGCTGTCAATATTCAAAACCATAGGCCTACGTTTCTAGGCCTACGTTTCTTCGTGACGGTTCTATGGTTGACGTTTATAGTGAAAGTTCAGCCATAGTCAGACCGTCTAAATAGCGATAACGGGACGTTGGGAGAACGAAATATTTCCCGACGCTGTGACGTATCTTGTTTTGGTTTCACAACCTGGACACGCGACGGTGTGACGTCGAAACGATATCGAGCGCCTGTAGCAATTTTGCCTGAAACTAGCGATCAAATCTTTAAGTATCATCTTTTAATATTGCCTTAATAACCCCCCTTTCCGCATAACCCCACAAAGTCACCAACATTTGTCGGATGTTGACAGCCGACGACGTAAACAAAACAGCAGGTGGCAAAAAGCACGTGGAAAAAGTCTTCCCGGTCAAAGTTCATCTTCCCGACCAATCAAAACTCTTGAAGGTCATATACCACGTGTGGTATATAACTCATACAATGATCTGAGAGTGGAATAACACACCGTATTGTGGTAGAAAAAATGTTCCTAACAAATATTCCGGTTTTCATCGAAGAAGGAATACCTCATTTGACTTGTATGAAATTTAAAGCAACGCAGCAGTAGTTAATTCCAAATTATGTTAGTGAACCCCCTGTTTCTGTATGTACAGTACCTACAACGTTAGGGTATATACAGCACGGAATCTGAGAACGGCTTTACGAATTAGTGCCCTACTTTACATGTATGCATGTAGTTTAGTGAATTATAAAACTGTTATTCTATTTTATTCTAACTTGTATACTTGGTAATGGCCTGTGTGAGACGAGCTACCATCATATAATGTAAAGTGACTCTTGAAGGGGCAAGCTTCTGGTGTTACTCATCAACTTATATCGTCCCGGATGAACTAATTGCTGATGAACATTTACACCGACGATCTGAAACATTTATACGGTGAATTATTTTCATTTGCTACTACGTAAGTCAGTTGTGTTAAATCAATGATAAATATATTACAGGATTTTCGTTGGACAACTTCCTGTTTTAACCTTACTTTGTGCTTCATAAAAGTAATGTTACTTTGAAAAATATCAAACATACGAGCTTGCAGCTTTCAACAGATACTTGAATGCAGGTTTTTTTCATTAGCAACGGAAGTAAGTTTTGTACTTATGTTTTTGCTGCTTTACCATGCAATACAATCCCATTCCCGTCAAAAATACACAAAACACAATTTACTGATGTTAGCACATCAGTTTGTTTAAGTTCTCCGGAAAGCTGAAACACGACCACCTCCAAATATACTGGTAAAATATAAGTAACCAGAGGGCACTGATGCGAGTCTGTCTAGTAATGGCTGTCTGTCACGTGACATCAAAGACTCGGAATGTCGGCAGCTGCTCCCTCGTATGATCGGCACATTTCCTGTTTTATCCTTCTGAATTTACTGACTTCGGAATGGAGCGGTCATGGTTCCTGGCTATGTGTGCTATGTCAGAGTGGAATATAATGCTTAAGTTACGGCTTTCACAATTTCAAATCAGGATTCCAAACCTCTAGGCGACACATTACAATTAAAAGGTAATAGAAATTAACAACACTTCTATACTGCCTTTTTTTATGAGCAGAATCGTTAAGTAAGAGTAATCACCGCCATACAACTAATACTGAAGGTAAAATGACACGTGAGGCAATCATAAAAAACTGTTTGTATCTAATGTAAACAGCTGATTGGATTTCCTAATAATTTAGTTATCATTGCTTTGGACACATAGATGTTATTGTTTATATTAATGTAAGTATAAATTGTGTAGGCAGTCCGGGAGACTATAACATTACTCCAGTCAATATACATGACACAATTCCACCACGATCTCACAAATACAGAAACATGCACATCAAATAGACCAATTCCATCTATCACCGCTGATAATGACTGTATTATTAATACTAATGGGTGTTTTCGGAACCCTTTCTTCCCCGCAGTGCTACATTTTATGACCTTTATGCTATGCCATTGGAGCTTGCTCTATTGCAATACGTGTCTGATTGTCTGCTGGGCCGCGAGACACAATTTACCGGATTGCAACATCGCTGACGGCTGTAACTTACCCAGACTGCTAGATATTTCCGGCACCACGTTGTGTCCTGTGGTCCCCTTATGTCAGGACAACATACCCCAGATGTCTTTATACAGACATAATCCCTTGGGCCATTGCCATTCTTATCCAGGTCGTGATTCCGTGAAATATCGTGTCGTTCCGTCACATTCCGTTACATTCCGTCACACCGAGAACCATGTCTGTGTTTGTTTTCGAGGTATTAAGATGTCATGTTGACATGTTTATTCAAAAGATGTATGTAGAATGTCAGGCAATGCGCTCTCTTGTTTTAAAATTATGATTTGTGTGAACTGATTTATTTAGAAAAAAAGGTCATCGTGTGTGCTTCTCCTGGTTATCCAATCACGGCTTTGACTAATTTAGTGAAAATACTGGCTCATGAGACATGTTTATTCGTAACATTTTTGTGAAATGTCAAGCATTGCGCTTTATTGTTTCAAAGTTATGATTTGTTTGCGCTTGTATATTTAGAAAAAGTACAATATTTAGTGTTTCGAGTAACTAAGAGTGAAGTATGGCTCACATGTGCAAGTCTCGTTCAACTCTCGTTATGATATAGTGTCAGACTCACGTGTCGCATATGGGAAGTACCAACATTTAACATGATTACGAACACTGACACACTTAAGTAAAAAATATTAATCAGATATTATCACCATGTGGAAATGTCATAAAACTACTTAATTTCTGTTACAATCAATCTGTTTTATTTCACATTTTAGATTTTGATAATTTCCGCAAATCAAATTCCGTTAATGGTTTTGACATTCCGGACTGATTTCCCCCAAAACCCACTATAGTTGTCGGTTTCTGATTTACCACTTTGTTTAACACAAACCAATACTGTTGTAGGGTTCTTCTATTCTATTCTATATTCTATTCTATTCTAATTACCAGAAAATTATGACATAATGCTGTTACTTATAGAATTTACTTGTAGAAGTCATGTAATTACAATCACGTATCATAAGCAAAACAAGGTCAAGCTAATATCATCATCAGAGCGTCACAAACCTGAGCGGGAAATATGAAAATAACCGCTCTTGTGCCCAATGGCTTGACCAGCACCTGACAGGTAAATAACCATTATATTATCAGACTGTTAACTGACCACACCTGTCTTATTTCAACAGAGAATACCGGACAAGTTTAGCGGCGAGTATTGTGAGTGTGACGACTACAGCTGTCCTTTCTACATGGGCAGGATGTGTGGAGGTAGGTAATACATGTACACGTGTTTTGGCGATTCAGGTGTTAAAATATAAAGATCCCAAATGTTGCAATGAGCGCAGCAGATTTATTTTGGTCGCTTTAGCGTCCCCAAAGGAGATGGCACAAAGGCAAATTCCCGATTCGGCATGGATTCCCAAATCAGATGCCTTTACAGCATGCATTGGGTTACAATGGAATAGAACGTCCGTCTAGAGTTCGAGGTCCCGGGTTCGAATCTGGACATGCATTTTTCTTTCCTGCTTCAGCTCAATCATTAATCATCAAGCTCCCAGGACAGAACCACACTATGCTTGTAACTAACTCTACCTCCAAGTCTGGATCATTGAGTGATGTGAAGATCTGTTGGATTATTCCTGAATAAACTGTGTATTTTTCCATTCCATCAATCATCATACACAAATTGTATTTTCAAATATAGATTGGATCAAGTTTTACAACAGTCTATTGGATTAATTTGTTCTCAAAAACCTTTTTTCTCGATCACATTCAACACTGATGGTCGGTTGGGTTATTATTGGGTTTTATTTCACTGTTAAATATATAAACATTGTGAATTTTCTTCTAAAATTTGCAGGTGTATGCAATTATACTTGTTCGCTGTAACTGCCCATTATTAAGGCAGTATTTGTCGGGTATCACACACAATAATGGACATCTAACTTCAATGGACATACTTCTATACACTGTACAATGGGAACAAGTTTCCACTATCATACTACTATACACTGTACAATGCGAACACGTTTCCACTATCATACTTCTATATACTGTATAATGGGAACAATTTTCCACTATCATACTTCTATATACTGTACAATGGAAGCACGTTTCCACTATCATACTTCTATATACTGTATAATGGGAACAATTTTCCACTATCATACTTCTATACACTGTACAATGGGAACAAGTTTCCCCTATCATACTTCTATACACTGTACAATGGGAACACGTTTCCACTATCATACTTCTATATACTGTACAATGGGAGCACGTTTCCACTATCATACTTCTATATACTGTACAATGGGAACAATTTTCCACTATCATACTTCTATATACTGTACAATGGGAACACGTTTAAACTATCATACTTCTATACACTGTACAATGGGAACTCGTTTCCACTATCATACTTCTATATACTGTATAATGGGAACAATTTTCCACTATCATACTTCTATATACTGTACACTGGGACCACGTTTCCACTATCATACTTCTATATACTGTATAATGGGAACAATTTTCCACTATCATACTTCTATACACTGTACAATGGCAACACGTTTCCACTATCAAATGGGAGCACGTTTCCACTATCATACTTCTATACACTGAACAATAGGAACACGTTTCCACTATCATACTTCTATATACCGTACAATGGGAACACGTTTCCACTATCATACTGCTATATACTGTACAATGGGAATAAGTTTCCACTATCATACTTCTATATCCTGTACACTGGGAACACGTTTCCACTATCATGCTTCTATATACTGTACAATGGGAACACGTTTACACTATCATACTTCTATACACTGTACAATGGGAACAAGTTTCCACTATCATAATTCTATATACTGTACAATGGGAACACGTTTCGACTATCATACTTCTATACACTGTACAATGGGAATAAGTTTCCACTATCATACTTCTATATCCTGTACACTGGGAACACGTTTCCACTATCATGCTTCTATATACTGTACAATGGGAACACGTTTTCACTATCATACTTCTATATACTGTACAATGGGAATAAGTTTCCACTATCATACTTCTATATCCTGTACAATGGGAACACGTTTCCACTCTCATACTTCTATATACTGTACAATGGGAACACGTTTCCCCTATCATACTTCTATACACTGTACAATGGCAACACGTTTCCACTATCAAATGGGAGCACGTTTCCACTATCATACTTCTATACACTGAACAATAGGAACACGTTTCCACTATCATACTTCTATATACCGTACAATGGGAACACGTTTCCACTATCATACTGCTATATACTGTACAATGGGAATAAGTTTCCACTATCATACTTCTATATCCTGTACAATGGGAACACGTTTCCACTCTCATACTTCTATATACTGTACAATGGGAACAATTTTCCACTATCATACTTCTATACACTGTACAATGGCTACACGTTTCCACTATCATACTTCTATATACTTTTCCACTATCATACTTCTATACACTGTACAATGGCTACACGTTTCCACTATCATACTTCTATATACTGCACAATGGGAACACGTTTCCACTATCATACTTCCATATACTGTACAATGGGAACACGTTTCCACTCTCATACTTCTATATACTGTACAATGGGAACACGGTTCCACTATCCTACTTCTATACACTGCACAATGGGAACACGTTTCCACTATCATACTTCTAAACACTGTACAATGGGAACACGTTTCCACTATCATACTGCTATATACTGTACAATGGGAATAAGTTTCCACTATCATACTTCTATATCCTGTACAATGGGAACACGTTTCCACTCTCATACTTCTATATACTGTACAATGGGAACACGTTTACACTATCATACTTCTATACACTGTACAATGGGAAGAAGTTTCCACTATCATACTTCTATATACTGTACACTGGGACCACGTTTCCACTATCATACTTCTATATACTGTACAATGGAAGCACGTTTCCACTATCATACTTCTATATACTGCACAATGGGAACACGTTTCCACTATCATACTTATATACACTGTACAATGGGAACACGTTTCCACTATCATACTGCTATATACTGTACAATGGGAATAAGTTTCCACTATCATACTTCTATATCCTGTACAATGGGAACACGTTTCCACTCTCATACTTCTATATACTGTACAATGGGAACACGTGTCCACTATCATACTTCTATACACTGTACAATGGGAAGAAGTTTCCACTATCATACTTCTATATACTGTCCAATGGGAACACGTTTCCACTATCATACTTCCATATACTGTACAATGGGAACACGTTTCCACTATGATCCTTCTATACACTGTACAATGGGAACAAGTTTCCACTATCATAATTCTATATACTGTACAATGGGAACACGTTTCGACTATCATACTTCTATACACTGTACAATGGGAATAAGTTTCCACTATCATACTTCTATATACTGTACAAAGGGAACACGTTTCCACTATCATACTTCTATATCCTGTACACTGGGAACACGTTTCCACTATCATGCTTCTATATACTGTACAATGGGAACACGTTTTCACTATCATACTTCTATATACTGTACAATGGAAGCACGTTTCCACTATCATACTTCTATATACTGCACAATGGGAACACGTTTCCACTATCATACTTGTATATACTGTACAATGGGAACACGTTTCCACTATCATTCTTCTATATACTGTACAATGGGAACACGTTTCGACTATCATACTTCTATACACTGTACAATGGGAACAAGTTTCCACTATCATTGGTTTTCTGTTTTTATACTCATAATGATATCGCTCTCTTATGTATCTAATGAAGCGTATCTTTTTATATAATGCTATGCAACACAGTTCCGTTCAAATAAATAACATGAGCGATTACGCAACTTAGTCCCATAGTCTTCATTGTCACTGAATTCACCTGGTAGGAATTCACAACTGCAGACGACTTTGTTATATTTAGATAAACAAAAGTCACTTGACCCCCACCCCACCCCACCCCCCTTTGGCGACCAGGCGACCAGGCGACCAGCTGTGTCCTACGCTGAAATTTATGTACAACACTAACGTTCAATACAACAAACGAAATGTTATTCAATCTTTCAAAGTGGTTTCTTTTGCCTCGTGCTACATTTTAAACGAACAATTTAACAAGATGCTGGATGAAACGTTTTAGTGGGATCAATATCATGTTGTCAATGGTTACCATTTCCTTCAGACGACAAACGCCAATCATAAACCATTCGTGAACTTCTTAGCATGATTGTTCACCGACTGCTCTCGATGAGTGGCAAAACGACCCGAACAGTTTCTGATCAGAAAACATGTACTGTAAATCCATGTGAAATGCTTTCATAATAGCATTTTGAATTGGTAGGTGTGATATTGTTTATTGTTGTCATGGTTACACAGGAGCTTGTTTGGTTGTAGGAGATGCCCGGGGGAGGTGTAACTGTGGGGTGTGTCAGTGTGGCCCTGGCTACACGGGCGAGGCCTGTGGCTGTAGTCTAATGACGGACGGGTGTGTGGCCTCCGATGGGGTAAGTCACTTTACATCAAACGCTGGAGTTGATGATGTCAGAACAAAGATGAGATGGGCGTGGTCTTACGTAATTGTCTTCCCACCATCAGGATAACCTTGTTACATGTAGAGGTTTTTTGTTATCTAAATTACACATTCCGAGAACATACTGATCTCTTTGTATTCTAACCAATTACACGTGTTGATGAGTGTGACGTCATAATACAGGTAGAACATCACTGATTGAATCACGCAGCATATTTGTGCGCATGCGCAGCAGACCTTTGTTGTGTGTGATTGATGTAGCTGCTGATAGCCTTTCTATAAAACATGTGTTAAGTAATTAGAAATCATGTGCGTGCACGTGCTCCCTTTGCTCGTATATTGCTCTTTTTATGTTATTTTTTCTGCGCACATAAACAAAACCAAGAAGTACACGTACCGGGGTTAATATCGTATTTTATGGCTTACGACGTAAAAGAAAAAATGGGGAAAATGTTGAAAAAAGATGTTTGAAAGCAATATTTATTTATGTAAGGAATTGTACGTATGCATAGACACATGTAAAGAGGTGTTTGAAATCGTGTTTGTATTACATTTATACCGTAAAACAAATAGCATATATAATTTTTATATTTTGCAATACATATATAGTATTATTTATAGCAATGTATTTATAGCATTTTATGTATAGTAATTTGAATGGTACAAGCGTTATTAACGACTTAGTTATATTTACAGAGTATACGTATATATATACTAGATAATTACACGTTTTGTTGTATGTTACACGTTAAATGTTATCTTGCTGATTTTCGTCCGATTTTGTAGTCTGTTAGACGTGTTTCTATTTGCTGATTTTCGTCCCACAGAGCCTGTGTAACAACCAGGGGTCGTGTGTCTGTGGTTACTGCCAGTGTGACCAGGACAGTATCTACAGGGGGCCGACATGTGAAGAAAACCCAGCGGTAAGTATTGTATACAGGTTTACAACCAGTGAAATGTTTATAGGTGACGTTTCAATTCAATAGCAAGTACGATATGTACTTTGTCAACATCAGCAGACAAATGACGGTGAAGCGTGTGTACACTAGTAGTAAATATGTACAAGACGGCAATAAAATCGACATATCGATTAGACAACACTTTGTTGTTATGCATATAGGGAATAACGATCAAATCGACAAACCAATTCTACGCTCCTGTTCATAGGTGTGCATGAGTCTGTGAGCCCCCTCATCTCACTTCAGATCTGATGCGTAGTATCAAGATTGCTTCTTTCATCTTCCGCTTGAATACGTTACTCTGTGTTTCCAACGATTTATAATTGCCCCAGTCAGTTACACAATTTAACTGTGTGGCATGATCTGTGATTGCCGATTTTATGATCTGCGACTTTGGCTGTTTCTTTCTGATCGGGTATACGTCTTTCCCTCTTGGGTTCACCAAGTGAAACACAATCCCGCTTCCGGTTTTTCTGATATACGATTCGTCGCATTTTTTAAATCCGATAGTGTACACACATTCGGTGACGTTTTCTTTTCGTGATTTATCTATTTGTTTTTGTTTCATGAAAATTATATCTCGAAAGCTGAAATAGGTTTTTGTCAACACGAACACAAAATCCTTAATCTGGATATATGTGTTCTTACACCAGGACCTGTATATAATTCTATGTGCCATGTCTAAGAATATGTTATACAAACTGTGTGTAGACTTATCTGACGAAGGTACAATGTCTAAGGATATGTTATACAAACTGTGTGTAGACTTATCTGACGAAGGTACCATGTCTGAGAATATGTAATACAAACTGTGTGTAGACTTATCTGACGAAGGTACCATGTCGAAAAATATGTTATACAAACTGTGTGTAGTTTTATCTGACGAAGGTACCATGTCTGAGAATATGTTATACAAACTATGTGTAGACTTATCTGACGAAGGTACCATGTCTGAGAATATGTAATACAAACTGTGTGTAGACTTATCTGACGAATGTACCATGTCGAAAAATATGTTATACAAACTGTGTGTAGTGTTATCTGACGAAGGTACCATGTCTGAGAATATGTAATACAAACTGTGTGTAGACTTATCTGACGAAGGTACAATGTCTAAGGATATGTTATACAAACTGTGTGTAGACTTATCTGCAGAAGGTACCATGTCTGAGAATATGTTATACAAACTGTTTGTAGACTAATCTGACGAAGGTACCATGTCTGAGAATATGTTATACAAACTGTGTGTAGATTTATCTGACGAAGGTACCATGTCTGAGAATATGTTATACAAACTGTTTGTAGATTTATCTGACGAAGGTACCATGTCTGAGAATATAATATACAAACTGTTTGTAGATTTATCTGACTTTCTTCTTCTTTCATTACGCTATCTGACGAAGGTACCACGTCTGAGAACACCTCAAACTAACTGACGAAAGTTTCAGTTCTTAGAACTCGTCCTAGACAGATTTTTTCTCAAACTGCCTGACAAAGGTTTCAGACTTAAGAAATGTTACAGGTAGACCTTCTTCTTATATTACACTACGGCGGAGTAATCTGATATTTAAAAACATGTTACATTTCTACTTAATAAATAATGGGTGCCAGGTTTGAGATTTGAGAACAAGTTACATTTCTATTTTAAGATGAATGGATGTCGGGACCTGAAGCAGTGTGTCCAATGCCGCGTGTTCCAGACCGGCCCCCTGTCCCCTTCCGAATGTGCTAACGATCATGTCTGCTCTAACCTTCGGATACACTCCGTGGATACTTTAAATAGTCAGTAGAGAATTAATTCAGCGGTTTTGTTTTCATTCTTTGCTGTTGTGTTATGTAGTGATTGTTATCTGTCAACTATTAGTATTATCACGGACTTATATAACAAATCTAATTCTGTGGTATTATAATGGGTTAATGGAAGTATTCAACCTAACTTCGACAAAGATGAACATTTTCGCTACTTAACATTTCACTGTTTTTTCAGTTCAATATATTTTGTAGATCAGCATGCAATTCAGCTAAATTGCTGACATCAGTTCTCGGTCATAGAATAAGGAAAACTAAACGCGACAAGTATGGCTATAATATTTGGTATATAGCCATAAAGACTATCTTTGGGGCTTATTTTTATATCAATGATTTCAAAATTATATACTAGAATACTATTAGCAAATACCGCCTCTGTTATTTGCCTTATTAAAGCTATACCTATTTGTGATTTCAGAACATGAATCAGACTATATATGTCAGTTCACAGACGAGAAAGACGATTGTTTGTTTCGGTTTGGCTATTCCTACGAACAAACTGGCGCCAAGTTCGTGAAGGCATCGACTGTCAAACGTACGTATACAATAAGGTAGTGATTCACATAACAAAGCCTGGACCGTCAAACGTACATATACAATAGGATGATGTTTCACATATCAAGGCCTGGACTGTCAAACGTACATATACATGTATACATTAAGTTGATGTTTCACATATCAAGTTTGTGAAGGCCTGGACTGTCAAACGTACGTATGCAATAAGGGGGGTTTCACATATCAAGTTTGTGAAGGCCTGGACTGTCAAACGTACGTATACAATAGGGTGGTGCTTCACTTAACACATTCGTGAAGGCCTAGACTGTCAATCGTGCTTATACAATAAGGTGTAGCTTCACATAACAAGTTCGTGAAGGCCTGGACTGTCAAACGTACGTTTACAATAGTGTGGTGCTTCACATAACAAGTTCGTGAAGGCCTGGACTGTCAATCGTACGTATACAATAGTGTGGTGCTTCATATAACAAGTTTGTGAAGGCATGGACTGGCAAACGTACGTATGCAATAGGGTGGTGCTTCACATAACAAGTTCGTGAAGGCCTGGACTGTCAAACGTACATATACAATAGGGTGGAATTTCACATATCAAGTTCGTGAAGGCCTGGACTGTCAAACGTACGTATAAAATAGGGTGGAGCTTCACATAACATGATTGGGAACGTTTCTGTGATTATTTAAACTAAATGTTTACTCATACTGTGGATACATTGGGAATAGTATCGTTTGTATTGCTTCGTATTGATATGTTCTAATTTCGATTTGTCATATAAGTACTAAGGTGCAAATAAAATTAACTTTATTGATAAGTACATTTTAATGGTGAACATTTTCGCGGTATATGTCATGAGGGAACTACTTACAGACATAGTTATGATGGACTATATGTTGATAATTATACCCCATGCATTAATTATACCCCATAACAATGTACTTTTCAATCCTTATATATACATGTATATATATAGAAAAAATAAAATTAACGACCGACTAAAAAACTAGCTGCTTTCACCCTTCACAGGGCTCTTCAGGTTTCAGGTATATATATATATACGTCCTTTTTAGAAGCTTTCAACAATAACAGACAGTATATACCAATTAGCACATATGTAGAACAGCCCGTGGGAACATCCTGTAGTGTAGTAGCTTCATTGGTTCCCGAATACCCCAAAGATCCACGTTCTTGCTTGAACACAAACGTTACATTTTGATTTGGTAGATTGATCTGGAAGATACGTGGTCCTAAAACAAATATAAGCCTAATGATACTATTGTTTTCCCCATATACAATGTACGTGTGTCATAAACTAACATACGTTTTTAAATGCAAAAATCAACACTTAATCTATACGTATGTACTGCGCCAGTCATCAACCCATAGGGTATGACAGTACAGGGTGGTCGGGTGGCGCAGTAGATAACGCACTCACCCTTCACCAAGGCGGCCGTGGTTCGATTCCATGATATCTACAGGTTGTACAAAGTACGGAGTCACCTGCCCGACCACGTGAGTTTTTTCCGGGAGCTGCGATGTCCTTCCATATCAACACTGTCAGTCTAGGTTTTTTCAAGAAACAAAAGTAGCAGTATATGTTTATTGCAATATCATATGACTTTAGTAGAGAAAAACGTTCTTTTTGGGATAGATAGTTATAAGATAAAATATAATCGATAGGCCAGGAAATGGGGCTGAAATGACGAGATAGATAGGGCAGTTTAGTTAATGTTCCAGACAAACATCTCTCCCCCCAAAAAATACGAGTTCATCGAATTTTATGTCAGATAATGATGAAATCCAGATTTTTTCTCAATGTGTTTCTATATATCATTATCGATGTAAGTATTGCCAAAGTACAGGTTACGTTACAATCTGATACAGCTCTACACGCAAGACCCCATTAATTGAAACGTTTTCTATACATCAAGCATGTATATTTGTTCCGAATGGGCCATAAAACTTCAGCAGATATTTTGGCTGATACCGTATCTACTGTAAAGTTTCCCTCGCTGTCTACATGTTAACCCTAGAATCCCAGTGATAACACTATACGATACCGTATTTTCCTCAAAGTTTCCCTCGTTGTCCTAACATGTAAACCCTAGGGTCTCAGTGAAATTATACTTTATGATACTATATTTATCTTAAAGTTCTCCTAGCTGTCCTAACATGTAAACACTAGGGTTTCGGTGAAACTACACTACATAGTACCTAATGTACATTAAAGTTCCCCACACTGTCCCTAGGGTACATGTAACAGGGAAATTAAACTAGATGACACCGTATTTATCTTAAAGTTTCTCACGCTGTCCTAACATGTTAACCTTAGGGTCTCAGTGAAATTATACTAAGTTTAAGTTGAAGTTTTATTTTACACTCATGACACACGAGGTGTGTTACAAGAGGTCAACGTTTTGATACATTTCAATTACATAGCAAAGTGAGTACAGATTGTGTATACAACATGTAAATATATAATACTACAGAATAATAGCACTGCATTTATCTTATGTCAATTAAAGCCTTAATTGTTTTCACCAGAAAACGACTTATTAGATGATACCGAATTTATCTTAAAGTTCCCCACGCTGTCCTAATATGAGAACCCTAGGGTACATGTAACAGTGAAATTAAACTATATGATACCGTATTTATCTTAAAGTTCCTCACGCTGTCCTAACATGTTAATCTTAGGGTCTCAGTGAAATTATACTAGATGATACCGAATTTACCTTAAAGTTCCCCTCGCTGTACTAAACATGAAAACCCTAGGGTCCCAGTAATACAACATATAATTCAGTTCCCCATTCTACCCTAACACATTAAACCTTTTGTCTCAGTAATAAGATACTACACTACATGTAGCTGTAGCTGATACCGTATTTAGCTTAAAGTTCCCCACGCTGTTCCAACATGTCTTAGGGCCTCAGTAATAACCGGAAGAGTCTATGATCACATCACTACTTTATGGAATCCACTCGCGGCAATTTTAAACATCGCAGCATCGTTATCGTACCTTTATATACAACTCGGTAACCTGGACAATACTTCAACTTCAGTTTCTCGATATACACACTTATCTTTACCTACAAGTTGTGCTTAGTCAGCGGCAACCTATTACGTGTTTCTCTTATCCAGTAAACCCTTACAACATTTGATAAGTGCATGTTGTATTACTTTGACGAATGTTCAATTTTTCTTCTTATTCCAGAGTGTCCAGGACCTGGCAATAATGACCTAGACATGACCTTGGACCCGGAAGTTAACCCCGTTCAGAGTGACGCGCCTACTGGCTTCCAGGGCAGTGGAGACCCGGATAATAATGGCGCAAGCGTACCTTCGGTCAGTCTCTTAACAACTTTTGGAACCATTCTCGTTGTATTATTCCGGTTATCGTGATAGTGAATAGATAGATATGTATATATTCAGTGGCAGCCGTCGGACATGCTCCTTTGTTGTCAAAGACGGAGGGATAGCTGCCTATGGAGACATCTACGGGTGATTTACGGACCAGGGACATTGCTGAATTTAACTCTACTGTGTGTGTACCTTGGGGTCTTCGAACGAGAAATGGAAATCCGAAAAGATCGAAAAGATCCGCAAAAGCCATGGACAAATTAGACCATTAAACACCAAACTGCAATGTATTATACATTCAATCACTCCAGTTTCACAATAATAGTCGAGCCATTTTACATGCCGCCATGCCTTGAATGTCTTTTATCCGGGTGTTTCCTTGGCGTACAGTTGTATTTGCCTTATTAAGATCAGAACTTTTCGCGTCTTTCAACACATGGGCGCTCACCACGTGCTTATGACACCGTCAAAACTCAAAGTGAACGTCCATTACACAGAGCTGCTTCTTGAAGTGTGACGTACTACACATATTGCATTTAGCCTCCTGGTGCGACATACGACACACGTGCAATTCGTTAGATCATGAAAGTGGGAGGACGGACTGCACTTTAATCGTCATAGTGTGACATAGTACGCATCTAATTGGCTCTTGCCACACAGTTTATCGGATAATATATTATGACGTACTACACATCTTGCTAATTACTGTAGTGTGACGTATATGTGCATTACTCTCATTCTCGTTAGAATCGATGTAGTCACACAGGGCTGTTGTCATCTGACGTACAACACATCTTTGCTGGATTCTGTTGTGACGTTTAACAGATCTCGTGAGATATTACATACGTTCGTTTTAGTGACGTTCTGAGTTCCAGGTGTCATCGACATGAATACGGCAAGATTTAGTAACTTTGTATAATAATACCATATTGTTCTATTGTATCTCTTCGTGTTATTTCTATGAATATTATTATAGTATATTATTTATTTATTTCACCAGTCATAAAATCAACTTTTATGGAAATGCTGTACATGTGTATGGATGAACGGGCATTTAGTGTCTTTGGAATAATGTTCCTATTGCTTCGGTAATAATTAACTAGAATGTTGCTGACGTATATTTGTAAGATACTTATTTATTGTGTCGTGCTTTTTAGGGTACTACGGTTTTGTGGTATTAGTTTTTTTTCCTAAAGGTGACAGTGCATCGTTGTTTGGTACCCCTCATACCGCGACAGAAACTGTCCGTTAATGACGTCAACGCACGCGTCAGTGTCTACACCAAGATATAACCAAATTTAGCTATCTACGTGGCTACTGGTTAAAACCTCCCAAATATGTAAGCATATTACAATAAAAACATATGCTTTATTCAGGCAGCTGAAGCAACTAAGAAAAGATGTATTTCATCTTTAGAATTTCCTCGCGTGAATTGTCTGAATTATATTTTTAACAAACACTGTAAATTGTTAATTGATTTATCGATTTCCCTGACCCTTTTCACCTTAGGAATGTTGCTACTTCAGATTGGAGACCTTACACTCTTGCACTGTAGGAATTATGTAATTATGTTGCCAACACACTAAGCGCCGTCGGACGGTGTGTCCCAACACGCTTCCGTAGTTTATATCTTATAACATTCCTCTATCTGCCGTCTGTAAATGTAACTGGAGTAGATGGGACTTCCGTCTGTAAATGTTACTAAAGATGGGACTTCCGTCTGTCAGTGTTACTATAGATGGGACTTCCGTCTGTCAGTGTTACATTAGTAGATGTGACTTCCGTCTGTCAGTGTTGCATTAGTAGATTTGACTTCCGTCTGTCAGTGTTACATTAGTAGATGTGACTTCCGTCTGTGAATGTTACTAAAGATGTGACTTCCGTCTGTCAGTGTTGCATTAGTAGATGTGACTTCCGTCTGTCAGTGTTGCATTAGTAGATGTGACTTCCGTCTGTCAGTGTTGCATTAGTAGATGTGACTTCCGTCTGTCAGTGTTGCATTAGTAGATGTGACTTCCGTCTGTCAGTGTTGCATTAGTAGATGTGACTTCCGTCTGTCAGTGTTGCATTAGTAGATGTGACTTCCGTCTGTCAGTGTTGCATTAGTAGATGTGACTTCCGTCTGTCAGTGTTGCATTAGTAGATGTGACTTCCGTCTGTCAGTGTTACATTAGTAGATGTGACTTCCGTCTGTGAATGTTACTAAAGATGGGACTTCAGTCTGTCAGTGTTGCATTAGTAGATGTGACTTCCGTCTGTAAATGTTACTGTAGCGGATGTGACTTTCGTAAATGCATGCTACTTATGTCTGTATTAGATATGAGTTCCGTTTGTCAATGTTACTTTACATGTAGTAGTTATGACTTAGTCAGTGAATTATACTGTAGGTGTAGCTACCGTATGTGAATGTAACTGTAGTACATTTTTGTAGATGTGACTTCCGTCAGTGAATGTTACTGTAGATGTGACTTCCGTCTGTCAATATAACTGTAGTAGATGTGACTTCCGTCAGTGAATGTTACTGTAGATGTGACTTCCGTCTGTCAATGAAACTGTAGTATATGTGACTTCCGTTAGTGAATGTTACTGTAGATGTGACTTCCGTCTGTCAATGTAACTGTAGATGTGACTTCCGTCTGTCAATGTTACTGTAGTAGATGTGACTTCCGTTAGTGAATGTTACTGCAGATGTGACTTCCGTCTGTCAATGAAACTGTAGTATATGTGACTTCCGTTAGTGAATGTTACTGCAGATGTGACTTCCGTCTGTCAATGTTACTGTAGATGTGACTTCCGTCTGTCAATGTTACTGTAGATGTGACTTCCGTCTGTCAATGTTACTGTAGTAGATGTGACTTCCGTTAGTGAATGTTACTGCAGATGTGTCTTCCGTCTGTCAATGAAACTGTAGTATATGTGTCTTCCGTTAGTGAATGTTACTGTAGATGTGACTTCCGTCAGTAAACGTGGCTATGGTAATTGTGACTTCCTTGTTATCTGTGAATGTTACTAAAGATGGGACTTCAGTCTGTCAGTGTTGCATTAGTAGATGTGACTTCCGTCTGTCAGTGTTACTGCAGATGTGACTTCCGTCTGTCAATGTTACTGTAGATGTGACTTCCGTCAGTAAACGTGGCTATGGTAATTGTGACTTCCTTGTTATATTGACGTTGTAACAATGTAATAGGACTTTAAGTAAGGATTTTACTTTTATAGCATTAAGAAACGTTTTTGGTAAGCGATCATTACTTTTATATGATCTTTCGAGATTCCTTACGTAAACACTAAAGAATATTTTGGGATTTAATCGGATGATATGTCGAGTGCGGCAGCAATGTGCTACCTGTACTAAATATCTATGTGGCAGACCCAGACAATCCGTCTGATGGAATAATTCAAAACTTGCGTACATACTTCTGACTGCAAAGAGGTGCAAAACAGCAGGGCGTTTTGTTGAAACTTCCGATACATATATATCTTAACAGACAAATCTGAATTCAAAATTCCTATCATTGTCATTTAATCTGTCCCAAATATAAATGGACATATTGTGTACATGAATTTCTATGTTGCGTGAGTACTACGTGAGTACTACGTGAGTACTACGATGAATGCTGGGAGGTTTCTGCAGCACTACCTCTTCCAAGGTCAATTAAAATATACGACATGAATAAAGATCTCGGAAACGGATTTATATAAGTTATTTCAGCTTGTTTCCGGATCCCATTCCTCTGTACTTTGTATGTTGTGTGATGTTATGCAACTGAATTTGGAATGAAATAAAGTTTATATTAAAGATCTTTATCGAATGGTTCTCCAATTAAAACACCGACACTGTTGTTGTACATGTAGAGTTTGTGTTTATCGTTTTCCTCAGTATAACCAATCAATCTTTTTCTATGTTGTAAACATTTAGTTTTTCACCACTTTTGTAAGAACATATATATATTATCATTTCCTTGTTGAATGTGTTTAAATGTTGTGATTATTATACTATATCGTGTAACCGAAGCTGTATATTTGTTGTAGATGAATATACCACCGACATATGATGATGTCACGGTTGCGTCACTTGACATAGATGTTCTATGTATATAATTTAGTGTATATATTGTATGACGTCATCACCTTTTTTCAAGTTTTCTATAATTATGTTTAAGATGGAGGTCATTATAACCCCGCCATCATCAGTAATAACAGCACCTTGTACATATCCCACAAATTCACAGATTTAAACATTGGAGCCACTTCCTATGTGTGCAGTTGTTAAAACACATCTGCTTTCAATGATTTAACTAAGTTTTCTACCCTGCTAGTAATGCACTGTTTTGTGTGTGTTTGTGTAGAAGTAGAAGTTGCGCGCCGATATGCTGAGTGGCACTGCTTTGATAACTTAACGATGGAAACAGCAGTGTTTCTTTCATAATTCCTGGATATTCTATAATAAATAAATTGGTTTTCTTCCGTTCATATTCATTTTACACTTTAAAAGAAACACCCATATTTACCAAAGGTGTAACCAACATCTCTTTATTGAAGTGGTATTGATGTTTTACTGTTGACGAAGCTATAAGTTGTTAGGTATCGGTTAGAGAGTACGCTTCCTGTTCCGTTGCCAGTCACCCAGCCTGTCTGCGGTGTACGCCCCCCTAATCCCCTGTGATGAGGGGATAACCCGTAAGTATGTGTAAGTGTCTAGAGTATTAAATGGCTTACATTTGTACATAATTGTAAATAGTAGGTGTACGTATTTAAAGAGCCTCGTTCTGTGTATTCCCCTGTGTAAAGCACCTTCGGCTCGGTTTGTCGGCTCGTGGCTCGTCCTGTAGTGGTTATACGATATGGAAATTAATGCAATAAATGTACGAAAATTGTCTACTTGTGTGTTTTACTTTGTTGGTAATTGAAACCTGAAGTGTTTACGTGTTATGTGGCGACGAGTTGCGTAAACACGGTGAAATAACCGGCCAAAGTTCCCACGAAGACAGGTAAGCAGAGAAGTAATGGCGACAGTGTGGGCAGTGAAATCGTCGTACTGAAATTTTGTCATTTTATATGATTCACACCATGCGATTAAATAGGCTCAGTGATAAAGATTCATGCAGTATTAATAATTTGCAATTTTTTAAAGTTCAATATAGACCCCAATATTGACAATAATTCTAGTATCGACCCCAGTATTACAATCAATGATGATGATTTTGCCTTCAAATCAAATAAAGGATAAACTGGATGCAGTAATATAAATTGATTGATTAGTGTGGAAGTAATAACTGAGAGCTCTGGCAGCATGTAATGTATTACAGAATTCCTATTGGACAACCCTGGATACGTAACACATGGTAATTACTTAATGTAGCGTCATCAATAACTCCGTGTAAAACGCCAGCTGATGATGGCGCATTGATCCACAGCACACTGGCAGTGCTAGCACTATATGCTGATTAAGTCACAGGTTCTCAACCATTATAAAATTCGTTTGTAAATATTGTAACAATAATACATAAACAGAGCTGATTGGGGGATAATTGTAGTAAATAATGAGTTTCCTTGGCACAATTACGTAAATTATGCATAAACACGGTGTACAGTGACGGTGAAGGAAATAGTTTGTAAATAAACTCAACAGGACCTATTTGATTATGATCAGGGAAGCAGGAGACTAACTGGTATTGGCCGGCCATAAAGTTGGGTATATGTGCATATCGTTAAAATATAACCATGTGTTATAGTCGAAATTTCAACAAGAGGCCTGTCAGGCCTGTATCGCTCAACTGTTTATTTTGTTATCTGAAGAAAACAAAAAGTTGTTATCTTTCCACTGAGAAGTAAGAAGTAATTTTTTGAAAGGCCATTGGTTAAATTGATCTAGTGGAAAAGGAAATCAGTAAAACACAAATGCCAATTCGAGGGCAATGCATCCATTTCGGCTTTTGCTTCAACAACGCTACAGATCGATACCAGTACCTGTTCAGGACTATGATATCATCAGATCTAGTCTGGTAAGTATGGGCCTGGTGGATACAAAGTTAAAATGTCTCCGCCAATCAGCGGACAGATGTACCTGTTTGTTTATGAATTGGTTCGAAAATACTAACGCTTCGCCGAGGACCTAAGAGGAACAATTTTGTCGAAATCTGGCTGATGGAAGTTAAGAACAAATGTTTTAACCAATCAGAAGACAAGGTGGAAATCTTGGATTTCAATCAGAAAATGAGTTTGTGTCACATTTATCTCATTCGTCCCCATCCTTTTCTCCAAAAGACAGCCATTCCTCGTTATTTATACTACAGCGTCGAATTCCTTCATCCAGTGATGTTATATATTTATTCCAAATTAGGTCCAAATCCGTATTTCAGGAATAGTTTTTCAAAGTGTAAACCGCGTTTCCTATTCCTGACTCGCGCATAACATTCTTTTAGACTACAAATAATTTATCAACTGGCTCAGAGATGATCCATACAAAATGGTCTAAATTCCTACACCCGTTCTAGACTAATAATCTTTCAAAGGAAAGCTGACGACAGACGCCGCACCAAGGCATCATTAAGCTCGCTTGGTTCTATGTGCCACATAAGCTAACAACGGAAGTGGAACTGTAGAATCCATTAAGTAGGTCAAGTTTACGTCATCTTGAGGAGGATTGATATCATCAGTAGTCAAAACCGATAGACACGCACATTTGTACACATTACATGTGCACGTGCTTTTCTTCTGGCCTAATTGAAAGTTAAGGAAATGTAACATGATCCGAACACCTTCCGTCTAGCTTCACCGGGGCTGCAATCACGGCAAATAGGAGAGATAGTTCAAAGTAATAGAAAGACTTACTTTTAAACAAACATTTTTTTTCTTATAATTTGAACATTCCGGAACTGGGATGATGGTGATCCCTAAAATGACTGTTATAAGTAGCTTTTCTATTATAAGCTTCTTGGTGTGAAGCATACTAGCTTCTCTACCCACGGGTTTCAGTTTAATTTGGCTCCGCTTTTCCTTCCTCTCTGTAGGATACCAAGGAGACTAAAATTTGATATGTTGCCCCCCCTCCTCCCCCCTCNCTTATTCCCGCTGTCATTTTTGTTTCTCTGGACTTAACTTGTTAGCAATTTGTCATAATAATTTTAGTCTTTGAGGTAGCCACCGTGTCTAATGTGTGTCGTGTCAGTGTGATATCATTTGAATGGTCACCGAGCTGCAGTGTACACCGTCAAATGACCACGTAAACCCCCATACACTCGTAGAACGAACAAACTCGATCAGATATAATACAGTATGCTGTATATTATATTTTTATTTTCATCTGCGACATTTCTTTACTAAACGTAAATTGAATCTGGTCTCTATGACCGAACATTTCCAACAGTTAGTTTAACCATAAGTAGATGATCATTACATGGAAGGCACCTGTTAAAACAACCCCAAAGTCAAAATGCTTTTCCAATTTCGATTGTGTATCATATCCATAATGTAACATAATGTAATAGATATACATGTATGTCAATGCAAAAATGAGATGAAAGTATATCATTGAGGCGACAAATGTATTCATGAAAAATCGTATCCAAAAAATCTTTTGGAGAAAACATTTGCGCAGACAGTCCGATGGGGGAGTGTCCTCCCCGGAAATATATTGCAACATATCTCGATTGCTATTAACCAAACCCTTGGCCAGGAATTGTCAAGTGTCTATTCATTGGTTGCCAATTTGGCCTTCAGTCCGGCCGAGAAATACTTCTTGGCGAACTTTTCATCGCCGTACACGAAGTGTTGAGACATATCTGAGGAGTACTTGGAGGCCGGGGGTGTTCGTCCGTACACTTCTGCCACGATACGAGTGTAGTATGAGGCGTTTCCACAGCATAGACCGATGTAGCGGACACCCATCTCCTTGGCCTCGTTGGCAAACGCCCTGATTTGTGTCCGACTACAGAGCCAGGCGGGAAGGTCGTCGGGAAAGGCCATCTTACCTGCATGATGAATACAATAGCATTATTTAAGGTCATCCTCTTTACTAAACTTTTATATCGAAAACCACGGAAGTAAAAGGCACGCAACCATTAAAGGCTTGTCGTGGATATGGAGGTGGTACATTACAGCGAGGAAGCTTTGGAAATCATTATAAAACACCTTTAAGATATTACTGTAATATGGGACTACTTTTAGAGGGAGTTCATACGAGATGTTTGGCTTCCGTTTAGTGAATGCTTGACTCGCCTGTGTCCGCGTCCTTCAGAGAGTGCATCGTAGGATGTTCGTCCGTCGTTCGGTACGGGTTCGGTAAACAGGCCACTGGTCCCTGAAACCAACAACTTAATTTTGAAATATTTTTTTTACTCAAATGACAAACTGTTTTAGTACTGTTTATTGTGGACAACTCGGAATCTCTTGTCTCACCTAACCATCGTGTAATATGTTACTCTTTACATGTAGTTCTACTAAACAATACAAACTATTATAACTAGCTAAATCAGACAATTGCTGTTTTCGTTTCCGGCTCTCAAATTATTAAAGAATGAAGGTAGGTAACATCTTTGTTTAAATTATTAAAAAAACAGAAATACCGACACTATAAAGAGGAAGAAGAGATTGAAGATGAATACCATTTGTACTACAGTATGTAATACTCACCAACATTTAAGAAGACAATATTTAAAGAAAAATTACTGAAAAAAATCCATCTATGTTTAAATTTATACAATTATTTTGTGTAAACAACACCAAGGAACTGTGTCAACTTGGTAAATATATTTTGGAAGCAAATAAATTGAGAATTTAATTAGATATACATGCATGTACTAAACTCTCCACTTTGCACTGTTTGTCGTGCCATTATTTATTATGTAATGTTTTGACATATCTATGTACTGATGGGCCGTAAGGCCTAAAGTTAATAAAATTGAATTGAGCTTCAATCTTATTCAGTGAAACAAACAAGCTAGACACACATTATGTTTGCCTTGCATGAATAAATAGCTGTAAACAGATATGGTACACTTACATCATGATATCAACATGAGAGAAAATTACAATTTCGTCCGAGATGAAACAAGTGTATGTAATTACACGCAACCTAATATAATACATGTGCAGGGGCATACGAATTCGGCAGGGAGCTCGATAGTTTGGCAGGGAGCTCGACAAATCTCATCAGGAATCACACCCCGACGTGATAAATGTTATCATTCCGAGTTCCTTATAACGTTTGATTTACTCACAGTTAGAGCTATGTGTAACAAAATCAAGTGAGACGGGAGTGAATTATTCGCACCACGCGCAGGCAAAATCCCAGACGAAACGAGAAACAGGGCCCCATGTCTTTGATGCTGATGAAATAATTAATGACAAATGTGTAATTGTAATAAACTTAGTCTAGTGCTGTAATGCCAGTGAAGCCGATTGCGAACAGCCTCGGTACTGCATAGGAACAGCAAAATATATTTTGGTCGAACAAAGTATTCAGCCTCATAAATTTTCAGTTTCCACAAATACTTTATCTCTTTAAATAGGGGACATGTGCTTTTCATTTACTGACATATGACTAGGCATTTATCATGGGAAGACAACTCCATTCCAACCAGGAAGGGAAACGCCCTTCCTCGTTAGAGATCTAGTTCCGGGATGTACTCAGATTTTTTCAATAAACGTTCAGAAGACCATGACTGGTGAGAAGCGCACCAGCACGAGGCGGATGCCGACCTCGCCATATCTGAGAGATGTCACACCAGCTGTCTGGAGGATCAGCTGGTCCCGCCCCCTCCCTGGTCTTACCGTAACTACTTCTTGACAAACACTCAGATATCAATCTCCGGGGTAAACGCCGACAGCGATTATTGGACTGTAAGGTAATAACTCGAGTTTACAAAGGAGAAGCGCCGCCAGGTTATAACTGACTCCACTGTAGACAAGTGTGGGTGATGTTAATTCTACAAACAGGGGGTTATGTTCCTTGAAAACAATTTTAATATCGAGACAAAGATTATTATCCAAATGGTGTTGATGGCATCTCAAACAGCATGAAATTAACTAAAACATTACAGCGTGCCGTCCCATTACATCCACGCCGTATGGAGCTTGAACAGGACTTACACAACCAACGTTAACGTGGTCTTACACGAGACTTGGACAGGACTTACACAACCAACGTTACCGTGGTCTTACACGAGACTTGGACAGGACTTACACAACCATCGTTACCGTGGTCTTACACGAGACTTGGACAGGACTTACACAACCAACGTTACCGTGGTCTTACACGAGGCTTGGACAGGACTTACACGAGACATGGACAGGACTTACACAACCAACGTTAACGTGGTCTTACACGAGACTTGGACAGGACTTACACAACCAACGTTAACGTGGTCTTACACGAGGCTTGGACAGGACTTACACGGGACTTGGACAGGACTTACACAACCAACGTTAACGTGGTCTTACACGAGGCTTGGACAGGACTTACACGGGACTTGGACAGGACTTACACAACCAACGTTAACGTGGTCTGACACGCAGTCCAATCCATTCCCTCCTTTCATCTTCATTATAGATTCATTAGTTTTCGGTAAATTATTTATTTCAAAACTAGTTTTTAGAAATTTTCGAGAGCAAAAATTTGCTTTTCCCTAACATAATTGTTTTTAATGACCTCTGTCAATACAAATATTCATCTATTGTATCCTGTTTGTAGATGTTTACCATACGTTTTATGTTTTCTGTGTATACATACTT
Organism: Mizuhopecten yessoensis; assembly: GCF_002113885.1. Classification (NCBI taxonomy): domain Eukaryota; kingdom Metazoa; phylum Mollusca; class Bivalvia; order Pectinida; family Pectinidae; genus Mizuhopecten; species Mizuhopecten yessoensis. Next base: position 272,357 of record NW_018408061.1, read on the forward strand.
TCACTCTCGTTTGGTTCTGTAACAATATCTGCCCTCTTTCATGGATCTGTACATTATTTGCCACGAGCCAACCTTTATTCTGCAGAAATATTCGCCTATCCTGTTTGTAGATGGGTAGAAATGTTGCCCTCTTGTATGCTTTTGGAGGATTAATTGCAACGAGTAATTCTTTGTTCTGTAGAATCATTTGCCTTTCCATTTTATTCTGTAGATTTATTAGGTTACCAATGTGTTCAATGGAAGTATTTCCATACACGATTGTTCTCTTCTGTTATGTAGTGTTTTTATACATCTGGTCCGTGGTAAATAAGTGCTGTACTGTTCTGTTATGTAGTGTTTCTATACATCTATTCCGTGGTGAATAATTGCTGTATTGTTCTGTTATGTAGTTTTTCTATACTTCTATTCCGTGGTAAATAAGTGCTTTATTGTTCTGTTATGTAGTTCTTCTATACATTTAGTCCGTGGTAAATAAGTGCTGTATTGTTCTGTTCTCTAGTGTTCCTATACATCTATTCCGTGGTAAATAAGTGCTTTATTGTTCTGTTATGTAATGTTTCTATACATCTATTCCGTGGTAAATAAGTGCTGTATTGTTCTGTTATGTAGTTTTTCTATACATTTAGTCCGTGGTAAATAAGTGCTGTATAGTTCTGTTATGTAGTGTTCCTATACATCTAATCCGTGGTAAATAAGTGCTGTATTATTCGGTTATGTAGTGTTTCTATACATATATTCCGTGGTAAATAAGTGCTGTATTGTTCTGTTATCTAGTGTTCCTATACATCTATTCCGTGGTAAATAAGTGCTGTATTGTTCTGTTATGTAGTGTTTCTATACATCTATTCCGTAGTAAATAAGTGCTGTATTGTTCTGTTATCTAGTTATCCTATACATTTAGTCCGTGGTAAATAAGTGCTGTTTTGTTCTGTTATGTAGTGTTTCTATACATCTATTCCGTGGTAAATAAGTGCTGTATTGTTCTGTTATCTCGTGTTTCTATACATTTAGTTCGTGGTAAATAAGTGATGTTATGTTCTGTTATGTAATGTTCCTATAAATCTATTCCGTGGTAAATAAGTGCTGTATTGATCTGTTATCTAGTGTTCCTATACATTTAGTCCGTGGTAAATAAGTGCTGTATTGTTCTGTTAGGTAGTATTTCTATACATCTAATCCGTGGTAAATAAGTGCTGTATTGTTCTGTTAGGTAGTATTTCTATTCATCTAATCCGTGGTAAATAAGTGCTGTATTGTTCTGTTATGTAGGGTTTCTATACATCTATTCCGCGGTAAATAAGGGCTTTATTGTTCTTTTATGTAGTTTTTCTATACATTTAGTCCGTGGTAAATAAGTGCTGTATTGTTCTGTTATGTAGTGTTTCTATACATCTATTCCGCGGTAAATAAGTGCTTTATTGTTCTTTTATGTAGTTTTTCTATACATTTAGTCCGTGGTAAATAAGTGCTGTATTGTTCTGTTAGGTAGTATTTCTATACATCTAATCCGTGGTAAATAAGTGCTGTATTGTTCTGTTATGTAGTGTTTCTATACATCTATTCCGCGGTAAATAAGTGCTTTATTGTTCTTTTATGTAGTTTTTCTATACATTTAGTCCGTGGTAAATAAGTGATGTTATGTTCTGTTATGTAATGTTTCTATACATCTATTCCGTGGTAAATAAGTGCTTTATTGTTCTGCTATGCAGTGTTTCTATACATCTATTCCGTGGTAAATAAGTGCTGTATTGTTCTGTTATGTAGTTTTTCTATAATCTTTTCCGTGGTAAATTAGTGCTGTATTGTTCTGTTATGTCGTGATTCTATACATCTATTTCGTGGTAAATTAGTGCTATATTGTTCTGTTATCTAGTGTTCCTTTACATCTTTTCCGTGGTAAATAAGTGCTGTATTGTTCTGTTATTAAATGTTTCTATACATCTATTCCGTGGTAAATAAGTGCTGTATTTTTCTGTTATGTAGTTTTTCTATACATCTATTCCGTGGTAAATTAGTGCTGTATTGTTCTGTTCTGTAGTGTTTCTATACATCTATTCCGTGGTAAAAAAGTGCTGTATTGTTCTGTTATCTAGTGTTTCTATACATTTAGTCCGTGGTAAATAAGTGATGTTATGATCTGTTATGTAATGTTTCTATACATCTATTCCTTGGTAAATAAGTGCTGTATTGTTCTGTACTGTAGTTTTTCTATACATCTTTTCCGTGGTAAATCAGTTCTGTATTGTTCTGTTATCTAGTGTTCCTATCCATTTATTCCGTGGTAAATAAGTGCTGTATTGTTCTGCTATGTAGTGTTTCTATACATCTATTCCGTGGTAAATAAGTGCTGTATTGTTCTGTTCTGTAGTTTTTCTATACATCTTTTCCGTGGTAAATAAGTTCTGTATTGTTCTGTTATCTAGTGTTCCTATACATCTATTCCGTGGTAAATAAGTGCTGTATTGTTCTGCTATGTAGTGTTTCTATACATCTATTCCGTGGTAAATAAGTGCTGTATTGTTCTGTTATCTAGTGTTCCTATATATTTATTCCGTGGTAAATAAGTGCTGTATTGTTCTGTTATGTAGTGTTTCTATACATCTATTCCGTGGTAAATAAGTGCTGTATTGTTCTGTTATCTAGTGTTCCTATCCATTTATTCCGTGGTAAATAAGTGCTGTATTGTTCCGATATGTAGTGTTTCTATACATCTATTCCGTGGTAAATAAGTGCTGTATTTTTCCGATATGTAGTGTTTCTATACATCTATTCCGTGTTAAATAAGTGCTGTATTGTTCTGTTATCTAGTCATCTATTCCGTGGTAAATAAGTGCTGTATTGTTCTGTTATCTAGTGTTTCTACATTTAGTCCGTGGTAAATAAGTGCTTTATTGTTCTGTTATGTAGTTTTTCTATAAATTTAGTCCGTGGTAAATAAGTGCTGTATTGTTTTGTTAGGTAGTGTTTCTATACATCTATTCCGTGGTAAATAAGAGCGGTATTGTTCTGCTATGTAGTGTTTCTATACATCTATTTCGTGGTAAATTAGTGCTGTATTTTTCTGTTATCTAGTGTTCCTATACATCTATTCTGTGGTAAATAAGTGCTGTATTGTTCTGTTATTTAGTGTTTCTATACATCTATTCCGTGGTAAATAAGTGCGGTATTGTTCTGCTATGTAGTGTTTCTATACATCTATTTCGTGGTAAATTAGTGCTGTATTGTTCTGTTATCTAGTGTTCCTATACATCTATTCTGTGGTAAATAAGTGCTGTATTGTTCTGTTATGTAATGTTCCTATACATCTATTCCGTGGTAAATAAGTGCTGTACTGTTCTGTTATGTAATGTTTCTATACATCTATTCCGTGGTAAATAAGTGCTGCATTGTTCTGTTATGTAGTTTTTCTATACACTTAGTCCGTGGTAAATAAGTGCTGTTTTGTTCTGTTATGTAGTTTTTCTATACACTTAGTCCGTGGTAAATAAGTGCTGTATTATTCGGTTATGTAGTGTTTCTATACATCTAGTCCGTGGTAAATAAGTGATGTTATGTTCTGTTATGTAATGTTTCTATACAGCTATTCCGTGGTAAATAAGTGCTGTATTGTTCTGTTATGTAGTGTTTCTATACATCTAGTCCGTGGTAAATAAGTGCTGTTTTGTTCTGTTATGTCGTGTTTCTATACATCTATTCCGTGGTTAATAGTGCTTTATTGTTCTGTTATGTAGTGTTTTTATACATCTGGTCCGTGGTAAATTAGTGCTGTATTGTTCTGTCATGTAGTGTTTCTATACCTCTATTCCGTGGTAAATTAGTGCTGTATTGTTCTGTTATGTCGTGTTTCTATACATCTAGTCCGTGGTAAATAAGTGCTTTATTGTTCTGTTATGTAGTTTTTCTATACATCTTTTCCGTGGTAAATAAATTCTGTATTGTTCTGTTATCTAGTGATCCTATACATCTAGTCCGTGGTAAATAAGTGATGTTATGTTCTGTTATGTAATGTTTCTATACATCTATTACGTGGTTAATAAGTGCGGTATTGTTCTGTTATGTAGTGTTTCTATACATCTATTCCGTGGTAAATAAGTGCGGTATTGTCCTGCTATGTAGTGTTCCTATACATTTATTCCGTGGTAAATAAGTGCTGTATTGTTCTGTTAGGTAGTGTTTCTATACATCTATTCCGTGGTAAATAAGTGCGGTATTGTTCTGCTATGTAGTGTTTCTATACCTCTATTCCGTGGTAAATAAGTGCTGTATTGTTCTGTTATCTAGTGATCCTATACATCTAGTCCGTGGTAAATAAGTGATGTTATGTTCTGTTATGTAATGTTTCTAGACATCTATTCCGTGGTAAATAAGTGTGGTATTGTTGTGCTATGTAGTGTTTCTATACCTCTATTCCGTGGTAAATAAGTGCGGTATTGTTCTGCTATGTAGTGTTTCTATACCTCTATTCCGTGGTAAATAAGTGCCGTATTGTTCTGTTATGTAGTTTTTCTATACATCTATTCCGTGGTAAATAAGTGCGGTATTGTTCTGCTATGTAGTGTTTCTATACCTCTATTCCGTGGTAAATAAGTGCTGCATTGTTCTGTTATGTAATGTTTCTATACATCTATTCCGTGGTAAATAAGTGTGGTATTGTTCTGCTATGTAGTGTTTCTATACCTCTATTCCGTGGTAAATAAGTGCTGAATTGTTCTGTTATGTAGTTTTTCTATACATCTATTCCGTGGTAAATACGTGCTGTATTGTTCTCATATATAATGTTTCTATACATCTATTCCGTGGTAAATAAGTGCTCTACTGTTCTGTTATGTCTAATTGTATACTTATCTATTTGTTCCGTTAAATATTTGCCTCCTATGTGTTCTGTATTTTATTATAACCTCTTTGTGACCTAGAATGTTGACATACGCCTCGCTTAGTATCTGGTAACCTGTTCTTCCATAGAATCATTTGCTTAGCCCCTTTGTCCGTACAAGTTAAACTATGTGCTTACCCTTTGTATTTTGTTTGTTGCCGCGTCTTCTGTAGCTTTGCTACATACTCTTTGAATTTTCGAAATATTTACTTCTCCCCTTGTTCGTCGATTCTTTTTGTTTTTCGGCCTCGTTTCCACTATTTCTCGTAGAACTATTTGCCTACCGCTGCATCCCGTAGAAATGCTGGCATGTTTTGTAGAACTATTTGCCTACCGCTACATCCCGTAGAAATGCTGGCATGTTTTGTAGAATTATCTGCCTATTGCTCCCACTGTTCTGAAGAGTTGTATCTCTATCCTTTATCTCCACTACTTCTAACAACCTTTTGTTACCAAGTGCCTTGCTCATACACACATGCATGCATACATTACACACATGGAGGCACGTCCCTTAACGACCTTAGCTGGATTTTAAACTATATCAAACCAAACCAATCCTTTTTCAATAGAAACGTTTACTCACCGTTGGGCTCTTTAAAATTATTTGCCTACTTTTTGTAAAATTCCTCCTGTTTCTCTTTCGTTCACTCAGTGTGTGCTTTCCTTCATTACCGTTCAATAAGTGTGTGCTTTCCTTCATTGCCGTTCACTAAGTGTGTGCTTTCCTTCATTACCGTTCACTAAGTGTGTGATTTCCTTCATTACCGTTCACTTAGTGTGTGCTTTCCTTCATTACCGTTCACTAAGTGTGTGCTTTCCTTCATTACCGTTCACTAAGTGTGTGCTTTCCTTCATTACCGTTCACTAAGTGTGTGCTTTCCTTCATTACCGTTCACTAAGTGTGTGCTTTCCTTCATTACCGTTCACTAAGTGTGTGCTTTCCTTCATTACCGTTCACTAAGTGTGTGCTTTCCTTCATTACCGTTCACTAAGTGTGTGCTTTCCTTCATTACCGTTCACTAAGTGTGTGCTTTCCTTCATTACCGTTCACTAAGTGTGTGCTTTCCTTCATTACCGTTCACTAAGTGTGTGCTTTCCTTCATTACCGTTCACTAAGTGTGTGCTTTCCTTCATTACCGTTCACTAAGTGTGTGCTTTCCTTCATTACCGTTCACTAAGTGTGTGCTTTCCTTCATTACCGTTCACTAAGTGTGTGATTTCCTTCATTACCGTTCACTAAGTGTGTGCTTTCCTTCATTGCCGTTCACTAAGTGTGTGCTTTCCTTCATTACCGTTCACTAAGTGTGTGATTTCCTTCTTTACCGTTCACTAAGTGTGTGCTTTCCTTCATTGCCGTTCACTAAGTGTGTGCTTTCCTTCATTACCGTTCACTAAGTGCGTGATTTCCTTCTTTACCGTTCACTAAGTGTGTGATTTCCTTCATTACCGTTCACTAAGTGTGTGCTTTCCTTCGTTACCGTGCACTAAGTGTGTGCTTTCCTTCATTACCGTTCACTAAGTGTGATTTCCTTCATTACCGTTCACTAAGTGTGTGCTTTCCTTCATTACCGTGCAATAAGCGTGTGCTTTCCTTCATTACCGTTCACTAAGTGTACTTACTTTGCAGCTTTTGATGATGTCACGTACGATTGGAAGCATGCTCTTCGGTCCTCTGTTACAATTAACACCAACTACGGCTGCGCCAGCCTCTTCCAACTTCCGGCACGCGTCTCCATAGAGGTAACCGTCAAACGTACTATAGGCACTGGACGGGGCAAAGGTGATGACAGCAGGTACACCTGGAGGTAAATGTTGGTCAAGGTAAACACGTGAGGGAGACAATTGAATTCGATGTAGACTAGTCAAAATAAACAGGTAAAGAGGACTGCGTTAGTAACGTAAACCAGTGAATTAAGTAGACTTAAAACAAGCAAAGAGTGTAAGCATGGAAAGCATATATATGTCGTTTATTATGTTATCTCTTGCTTTGACGTTTGACGTTCCTCTGTCTATATTTGTCCTCTTTTGTCCCTACGTTTTCCATCATATCCTATTTTATCGTATGCCTTGTTTGGGGTATACTCATCGTCTGTCCATACACACCTGTATCATGCTGTCTCTGAATACCTGTTTAATTTCTTGCCCTATGAAGTACCTTTGCCGTACGTCTTGATGGCCTCCAGAGCGAGGAGGGCTTCTCCAAAGTCGTTAAACGTTTCTCCAATGATGTAATCCACGTTGTACTCCATAGCCCATTCCACCTGTTCCTATAAATAGTTTATAAACACCTGTAGAATGTTACACAACTCACAACAAGGACATTGATGTCTTCCCTTCGATGAACAGTCTAACCAGTAATTACCATACATATATTAATTATTGAACATACACTTTCATTTTTACTTTATTTAGTTAAGTTCCGACAAAAATACTCTTAAGTTAACCTGACTGAAAAATTCTATTTTACATTAACATTATACTGATCGTTTACCGGAAGTGACGTACTTTGAACATGGCTGTGACATCACGGTGTGTCTCGGGGTCATCTTTGTCATACACTGTTGTATTACAGATGTCCCCCGCCATCAGAGTTCCCGTCTTGTCCGCCACCTCCCGGGCGATTTGTAGGGCCGTCCTCTGAAGTTTCTCAAGGTCATCCTCTCGGCCTATCGCACGGAGTTTCTCTCGATGACCGTAGTACTGTTTAAAGAGAATAACAGATATGGCTTTCCTTTACCGTATTGTTACTTTGTATATTGTAGATGTTTTGTTTGTCCGGCAGAGTCGTTAAAGATTTTTGCGATTTGTGTCGGGGAAACATCCATGTTATATGACGCGCTTGGTGGCACCACAGGTAGGGTTGCTTTATTTCATTGGTCAGACGAACGGTTTGTATAAAAAGCGGATTTGGAATTAAAAGCAAGTTTGAAAATGAAAGGTGTCACCTTAATTTACACACACACACGGAATTACGTCCATTTTGCGAAATCAGTGTTATTACCATACAACAATCACCTATATAATCAAGTACATTTTGTACCTGAACAGGTCATTTGTACATGTAGGTACCGAGACATTAGTCTGCCAAAACTGACAATAATCTCAGACTCCATAATTCTGACCAGTCGCCTGTTTATGGTCAGCTATCTACAGCTCTATAAAACACGGGGATTTGTCGCATAAATTATAAGGATCGAATTTGGATTTTTTACAATGCTCAAGTTTGAACGGGGATTTGGGGTTCTCTTACACACCACATGACCGAACCGGAGATGATCATACCAATGTATTGTCATTGTTGTCTCTAAGTATATATTGTTTAAAATTATATATAGAACCATAAACAATGCTTTATTGATGAATGTAAATTGTGACTGATAAGCTGGTATCTACCGTATAGGCCACTACGGTGTCACTGCCAGCGTGGACGAATTCTTCTGAGAGTAGGCGGAGCTGTTCAGGGTGTTCAAGGACCACTTCCGGTACAAATGCCCCGGCCTTTAGATAACCTCGACGCTCAAACTCGTACAGGTATCCTTCCGCCACTACCAGACTCTCGCCGTCAGCCAACCGTTCGGTCAAACCTGCCAACAACATATTGTTATGGCATAAGGGAAATAACTCCAACAAGAAAAGTCGGCAAACAACAATGATATTGAAATACTTTTACTGCAATGTTTAATATATTACACAAGAACAAACTCAATGAGAAGTGATGGTTATTAATATACCTACTTACTATATCTGGTTCATATCAGACCGTATCGGGTCCTAGCTATGCATATAAGGTTTTTTATATGGAACAAAATAAGCTCTACCCAAAATAACAACGGAAGGTTACGATCTGAAATGAGTATTGGAAAAATCATAATGGAATGTCGGGAGATCATAACCCATTTAAGGTTCCGGACATGAGTGGTTATAAGTGAAGCTAGATATGAAAATAGTGGTTCAAGTAAACAGTATACGTGTACAGGTTCAATCCTACTAGTACTGATACCTACAATACATCCACCCTACTAGTACTGATCCCTACAATACATCCACCCTACTAGTAATGTACTGTTACCTAAAATACATCCACCCTACTAGTACTGTCCTGATACCTACAATACATCCACCCTCCTAGTACTGTACTGTTACCTGCAATACATCCACCCTACCAGTGCTGTATCGATACCCACAATACATCCACCCTACTAGAACTGTAATGATACCTACAATACATCCACCCTACAAGTACTGTACTGATACCTACAACACATCCACCCTACTAGTACTGTACCTAGTACTGTACTGATACCTACAATCATCCACTCTACTAGTACTGTACTGATACCTACAATACACCCCCCCTACTAGTACTGTACTGATACCTTCAATACATCCACCCTACTAGTTCTGTACCGATACCTACAATACATCCTCCCTACTAGTACTGTACTGATACCTACGATACATCCACCCTACTAGTACTGTACTGCTACCTACAATACATCCACCCTACCAGTACTGTACCGATACCTACAATACATCCGCCCTACTAGTACTGTTCTGATACCTACAATACATCCGCCCTACTAGTACTGTTCTGATACCTACAATACATCCGCCCTACTAGTACTGTTCTGATACCTACAATACATCCACCCTACAAGTACTGTACTGATACCTACAACACATCATCCACCCTACTAGTACTGTACTGCTACCTACAATACATCCACCCTACCAGTACTGTACCGATACCTACAATACATCAACCCTACTAGTACTGTACTGATACCTACAATACATCCACCCTACTAGTAATGTACTGTTACCTACAATACATCCACCCTACTAGTACTGTACTGATACCTACAATACATCCACCCTACTAGTACTGTACTGTTACCTACAATACATCCACCCTACCAGTGCTGTACCGATACCTACAATACATCCACCCTACTAGTACTGTACTGATACCTACAATTCATTCACCCTACTAGTACTGTACTGATACCTACAATACATCCACCCTACCAGTACTGTACCGATACCTACAATACATCCACTCTACTAGTACTGTACTGATACCTACAATACATCCACCCTACTAGAACTGTACTGATACCTACAATACATCCACCCTACCAGTGCTGTACCGATACCTACAATACATCCACCCTACTAGAACTGTACTGATACCTACAATACATCCACCCTACTAGTACTGTACTGATACCTACAATCCATCCACCCTACTAGTACAGTACCGATACCTACAATTCATTTACCCTACTAGTACTGTACTGATACCTACAATCCATCCACTCTACTAGTACTGTACTGATACCTACAATACATCCACCCTACCAGTACTGTACCGATACCTACAATACATCCACTCTACTAGTACTGTACTGATACCTACAATACATCCCCCCTACTAGTACTGTACTGATACCTACAATACATCCCCCCTACTAGTACTGTACTGATACCTACAATCCATCCACCCTACTAGTACTGTACCAATACCTACAATACATCCACCCTACTAGTACTGTACTGATACCTACAACCCATCCACTCTACCAGGACTGTACTGATACCTCCAATACATCCACCCTCCTAGTACTGTACTGATCCCTACAATACATCCAACCTACTAGTACTGTATTGATACCTACAATACATCCTCCCTACTAGTACTGTACTGATACCTACAATACATCCACCCTACAAGTACTGTACTGATACCTACAACACATCCACTCTACCAGTACTGTACTGATACCTACAATACATCCACCCTACTAGTACTGTACTGATACCTACAATACATCCACTCTACTAGTACTGTACTGTTACCTACAATACATCCACTCTACTTGTACTGTACTGATACCTACAACACATCCACCCTACTAGTACTGTACTGATACCTACAATACATCCACTCTACCAGTACTGTACTGATACCTACAATACATCCACCCTACCGGTACTGTACTGATACCTACAATACATCCACTCTACTAGTACTGTACTGTTTACTACAATACATCCACCCTACTAGTACTGTACTGATACCTACAATTCGACTAGTGACCTTCACAGTACTACATGTACTCAGCTTTTGTAAAACGGGGACAAATCTCCCGCCGACACAGATTAACGCTATGTCAACATGACAGCCTTCACTCTCAACACCACACATGTTTACAAATACACGAGCCAACGCGTATAAGACATGTGCGTTGTATAGAAAATAATTAAGCTGGTTTATTTTGGGTTTTTTAAATCTTTTTCGATGCTGTGGTTTTTTACTCGAAGCTACGACAGTCGTCTTGCATGGTGCTGTACTGAACCACGAAAAATAACGCGCATATACTACAGTACAGCCTGAATGTATGCTAAACAGACCAACACATCAATAAAACGTGGCGCATACCGATCAATGATGTGTTGGTGAATTCTCGAGAATGCTCATTGTTTGCTAGTAAATAGTGTATGATTAGACTTACCTTTAGTGGGCATGGCTGTGCTCGATCCGCTTTGGTCAGCGTGTGGTCAGCCGTGTCAGGGTCAGATGACCTGATGTACTCGCCGGTCTGATAATTGTAATCTCCGACGTATATCTGCTGCCTGTACTCTAGGTAAGTTGTAGTTACGCCCCCTGGTGTACAGTTTATTATATGGATCACGTTCTGTCGAGGGTTTGATAAACAAGTTTCAACAAATGACATATGTGTTTAACAAGTCACGTTGGAGCACCGAATCCCATGTCCCATTGCAGAAATAAAAATCATGGTCAAGGTAGCCGGTCTGACTACGACGATACTCGGTACACGTGCTACTGTTGTGTCAACACTATCGTGTATTGGTGTAGATAACGTCCTTGACTCGACAGACGCTTTACTTTTAGCGAACATGAACTCCTTTTATCATGAAGTCCTTGAACATTACGTTATCGTCATTCAAATGCAATGTTGTATTATCATTATTGTTTCATATCCGATTGTTTCCCTCCCTTCAGTTGACACTGCGGACTGTAATGTAAAGAAATAAACATTGCGCATTGTGTTGTTAGATGTTAATGCTCATTTTCTCATAAGCAACGTTGTAGATATAAGTAGTTATGTTCCTCATTTGAAAGCGCTAAGGAGGTACGTAGAAACTCTTTTCATTTGTTATATATATATATATACATATATTTACATTTGCTCTGCATGGCCACTATATAACACTACCTAGGCCAGTTCCGTGTTATGAGACCATAACACAGGCTGGTGATATATCTCCACGTGTCCGACTAACTACCGGATCTTTATTCCTCTCCCCACTAGCGAGTAGATAAGTAAAATAGCCAAAATGATTAAAAATGTTCACTATGTAAGCCTATTATTAAATGTGAATTAAATATGTATATCGATTAAATTATGGAAATTGTATCGATATTTTTGTGTTAATTTCCAAGAACTATGTATTTTACGGGGAAAGTCAAGAGACAACATTCCGTGAGCAGTTCCATGGGTTGTTCTTCCTTTTAAACAAATACCGCTAAATTTTGAACTAAGAAGTGAAAATGAAAATATTATGAAAAGAGTAAATATAAGCATAACACAGCATTTTAATCCTTGTTGTGGTCTATAACACGGAACAGATTGTTGTATAATTCTTAAATATCTAAACAATCCAACTCGCGTATTCCGATATCTCTTTTTATACAATTATGCTAACAAACTATATGACGAAGAAATGAACGAACGTGTGCCTTTAGGTTGTGAGGTAGAACGTGTGCCGTTAGGTTGTGAGGAAGAACGTGTGCCGTTAGGTTGTGAGGTAGAACGTGTGCCGTTAGGTTGTGAGGTAGAACGTGTGCCGTTAGATTGTGAGGTATAACGTGTGCCGTTAGGTTGTGAGGTAGACGTGTGCCGTTAGGTTGTGAGGTAAAACGTGTGCCGTTAGGTTGTGAGGTAAATCGTTTGCCGTTTGGTGTGAGGTAGAACGTGTGCCGTTAGGTTGTGAGGTAGAACGTGTGCCGTTAGGTGTGAGGTAGAACGTGTGCCGTTAGGTGTGAGGTAGAACGTGTCGTTAGGTTGTGAGGTAAAACATGTACCGTTAGGTGTGAGGTAGAACGTGTGCCGTTAGGTTGTGAGGTAGAACGTGTGCCGTTAGTTTGTGAGGCAGAACGTGTGCCGTTAGGTGTGAGGTAGAACGTATGCAGTTAGGTTGTGAGGTAGAACGTGTGCCGTTAGGTGTGAGGTAGAACGTGTGCCGTTAGGTTGTGAGGTAGAATGTGTTCCGTTAGGTTGTGAGGTAAAACGTGTGCCGTTAGGTGTGAGGTAGAACGTGTGCCGTTAGGTTGTGAGGTAGAACGTGTGCCGTTAGGTTGTGAGGTAGAACGTGTGCCGTTAGGTGTGAGATAGAACGTGTGCCGTTAGGTTGTGAGGTAGAACGTGTACCGTTAGGTTGTGAGGTAAAACGTGCTTTCTGCGTTTGGGTTCCGTTGTCTATGGAAGAAACGTGTTTGGATAAAATTGACAAGGGCAATAACTCATGATATGATTGTAAATATTGTGAATCTCGGTGAAGAACTCCGATGATGTAGGATACAGCGGGACTTTCTGAAAAAAGTATCAAGTGGTTTCCGATCATGTAGGATTAAATACCTTTCCAAAATGTATAGATATACCCGATCATGTAGGATTATATCCGATCAAGCAGGATGCAGCAGGGCTTCGCTTCGGGAAATAGGTCTGATCTTGCGGATTCACAAACTTTCTAAACCCCTCAGTTCCATACTGTAACTATATAACATCAAACAATATGTTATCTACGGGCGTCATAATGAAGCTAAATTAACCGGTTGTGACTCAGAATCCGTCCTGTACATGTATCACCATTGAACAGGTAAACATTAGTAAAGTACAAGTATAACAAACATCAGGTGTAGGTCTGGTACATGTTTAATGTGTGACGAGGTACAGAATTGTGTACATCAATAAATAATATACACTGTGCTTCCAGCAATACTTATGCAAAATTCTCGCTTTTTAAATTTCATTTGCCACTTGATAAACGCATCTTTATGATGTACGTGTAGTACAGACATGTATCATACACGTGTGTGTGTGTGTTTCAAACATTTAAATAACACAATGTACGTGTTATTTAGACATTTACAAATGCAGAATACACGTGTGTGTCCAACATCTTAAAATCTCCATGTACGTGTAGCACATGTATAGTACACGTGCGTGTGTGTCTCACGTGTAACTTTCCGTGGAATCCTTTCCACACCAAGACAGAGTATAAGTTTCAACCCATACTTTGTGTTACAAAAAAATAAAGGAGACAAAAGAGACAAACAATTGTTCCATGGTTGTTGAAGTGGAAGTTAGTAGTCCCTGGTAATATTTCTGTGGACCAGTTAACTTTGCTAAGAACAAGACATGTTAGGATACTCCTAGCGTCATTACATGTATGTAATTCACGTTAAACTTCTGGTAACAGATATTGTTATGTTAAAGCTGACATCAACCTCTAGTGCTGCCCTTATGTAAGGTACATAATCTCTCACTCTAGACAGCACGTATAAACCTCCAGTGTCGCCCTTATGTAAGGTACATAATCTCTCACTCTAGACAGCAGGTATAAACCTCCAGTGCTGCCCTTATGTAAGGTACATCATCTCTAACTCTAGACAGGTATATATGAACCATAGTATATTGACCATTGTTTGTGTGTATATCGTAAATAAATTAGTAATAAATATAAATATTTTATAATAATCATTAAAGTTCTGAAATATACTGCTGTCACGTAATATTCCGATTCATAAATATGTGATTAATATTGAAAACTATTATGGTAATACATTTGTATAAAATTAAATGTGACAATTATATAACGTCAACAAAGTAATCAGATTGTCCCCAAATAAAATAACACTAAAAATACGATTGTACCAAAATTAACATTGAATTACTGCTGTACTACAGTGTAAAATAATACTGTACTCAAAATAACGTTGTACCAAAATAAGGATGTGTTGAAAATAATATTGAACTCATCTTACTTTTGTAATCAAAACATATATTGTAACAAAATTAAGATTGTACCAAAATAATGATGTTCAGAGAATAGCTTATACCTTTTTGTTACATGATTTATAAGTATATTTTCATACACGTAAATAAGATAATTATAAGGTTATGTAGATATTGTACTAAGATACAGCCGATATTATTTAGTTACATTTTGTCTCCAGGTATGTTTATATATATATATAGACTAAGGTAGGTAGACATTATATAATAGACTTGGTCTCCGGACATATATAGCAAATTAAGGTATTACAATGTATATAATAAACCTGTCGTCCAGGTATAGACTACTGTACGTATATAATTATAGTTCACTTGATCTCCGGCCAGTAGAGTTGTTACACGTATACTAAGTTTACTCATATCTTAAAGGTAAATATTTGGTTTGGGGTATGATATCTATGTTTGGTTTATAGTACCTGTATATTTGTATTTTGATTTTGGTGATTTATCTTTTGTGCAGTTTGCTTTTTTCTTTTTCTTTTTTGAGCTCTGGTATATCGTTTGTAATTAATGAAATTAAATCTAATCTCATCATCACTGTACAGTTAAAAGTACAATGTATCAATCACAACAGAATAAGAAATAATTACTACAGCATGTAAGGAAACACTAAAAGACATATATAAAACAATCTGCATAGCTTATAAATCACAAATACGTATTAAAACAACCAAAGTGCATATAGATAATCTACAGATCTTATAAATAATAAGTAACGCTTATAAATAATCAGCAATTCAGCTCGCTATTGAACTAATAAACAATTACTACAGAACTAATAAACAATTACTACAGAACTAATAAACAATTACTACAGAACTAATAAACAATAACTACAGAACTTATAAACAAACACTACAGAACTTATAAAAAAACACTCGATCTTACAGAGGTAGAGAGATGAAGTATAAAAGGGAATGAACATTTAAGATTTTGTCGTTCATCAATAAGTAATATATAGACTGCCATTGTAACTGAGGTATACGGGTACGTATATTGCACTGAGAATATTTGTGAAGTCATCATCATGGCCGCTGCCGTTGAATCACTCAGAGTCATTGTTGAATCACTCAGAGTCATTATGCGCTTTATCGTCATGGTCGTTAAGGTGTATGCCGAGGCTGTGAAAAGAGTCATTGTCACTCAGCTGTCCACAATCTTCGTCATCGATGAACTTCAGATCCTCCAACAAACTCTTGTTCTGTCGCGAGACTTTCTCCACGTTTGAGAGTGTGACACGTGACGAGACAGCGCCCTCTAGGAGTTCCACAGACATGAGGACGGGGTGAAGGGAGAGTTGCTCCTGCAGCTCTCGTAGGAACGACTCGGCACACAATCCTGAAAGTACAGGATCAACCTTAGTGTGATGATGTGAGCTATGGAATCATTTATATCACAACTATCAGTTACAAAATGTACAATTATCATATACTAGGGTCGCTACTCAGAAGGAAGGACCAAAATCAATGAACGAATAGTCGGACATCTATTGACCCCTTTGGGGAGCCCCATGTTTCCCTGGCTTAGAATTAACAGCTATGGTAATTTAGTGGTTGAGGAAAGCCGGATTTCCCGGAGAAAAACCACCAACCTGCAGTCAGTACCTGGCGACTGCCCCATGTAGGTCTAGAACCCACAACCCGGTGGTGGAGGGCTAGTGGTAGCAGAATATCAGACGCCTTAACCACTTGGCCAAGTTTTGATCTCGAGCGATGTCGTTAAGAGGTTCGTTAGAACTAGAGCATTTTTTCGGAAATCCGTATTGTGAAATGGTAAATCGTCATGTCATTTTTCTTTTGAGAACGATGCCTGAAACGCAGTTAATGCGACCTTTGAAACTGATTAACAGACCTAACGGTAATATAAGTTACAAGAGGCCCAATGGGACTGCATCGCTCACCTGTTATTTATCTCACACCTGTAACCTTAAAAGTGATCTAAAATAAATCTACAGGCAAAATATCGGTATTTTTGACTATAAATCATTCAAAAGAACCTGTTTAAAGGTTTTAAATATATTTGACCAAATGTGACCTTGAAAGTGGGTCAAGGTCATCCAAATAATATAGCGTGATAGCCCTTTATCTTAGCGTACTACTGGTCAGATATCAACATTCTTGGCCTATGACCTTGAATATAAGTCAGGTCATTCATTTGAACTAACTTGGTAGCCCTTTATTCCACCATGCTACTGGTTATTCATCGGTCGTCATTTAAAGTTTTTTTAAAACATATTTGACCCCTGTGACATTGAATATACATCAAAATCATTCATTTGAACAAGCTTCGTAGCCCTTTATCCCCGCATCTTATTGGCCAAATAGTAACACACTATGCCTCTTGGTTATTCAGAAGAAGTCGTTTAAAGGTTTTAACATATTTGACCTCTGTGACCTTGAAAATGGATGAAGGTCGTTCATTTAAATAAACTTGGTAGCCCTTCATCCCAGCATGCTAGTGGCCAAATATCATCACCCTAGGCCTTTTGGTTACTGGGAAGTAGATGTTTAAAGTAAAACGTTGACGACGGACGCCGCACCATGGCATATACTCACTTGCCCTTCGGGCTGGTGAGCTTAATAATGAATGTGGTATACGTGTACGTACCCGGGGAAGCGTCGGTCTCGAGGGCTACGGCCGCCGCGATAGCTCCCATCATGATGTCGCCTAGCAACTGGCGATGCACGTGCTGACAACGAAATACAAAATTCGTTTCAAAAGGAACATATTCTACATCAAACTCGTTTTTATTTAGTAACAATCTGTCTGAAATTATATTTTATACAAAAGGTGATAGAAATTATAAAAAACAAACTTACTGTCCTATTTAATGGTGCAGTCACATGTATATAGTTTACATATCGTTACAAGCCATCTCCCTCACACGTAAATGTTTCTTTTATAGTCACATCAATCCTGTAATGTCACCACCCTATCCCAATCGCACTGCATGCTTCCTGTTTAATCATTAACATTGACTGTGTCGTCACAATCTCTCACCATCACAACTGCTTGCTGCGTGCATGCTTCCTTTATCGTCACAACCTCTAATCCATCACAAGTGCATACTTCCTTTATCGTCACAAACTCTTACCCATCACACGTGCATGCTTCCTTTATCGTCACAAACTCTCAACCATCACACGTGCAGGTTTCCTTCATTGTCACAAACGCTTACCCATCACACGTGCATACTTCCTTTATCTTCACAAACTCTCACCCATCACACGTGCATGCTTTCTGTATCGTCACAAACTCTCAACTAGCACACGTACATTTTTCCTTTATTGTAACAAACCCTCACCCATCACACGTGCATGCTTCGAGTATCGTCACAAATTCTCACCCAGCACACGTGCTTGCTGCGTACATGCTTCCAGTAGCATCACAAACTCTCACCTAGCACACGTGCTTGCTGCGTACATGCTTCCAGTATCATCACAAACTCTCACCCAGCACACGTGCTTGCTGCGTACATGCTTCCAGTAGCAACACAAATTCTCACCCAGCACACGTGCTTGCTGCGTACATGCTTCCAGTATCATCACAAACAGGTGCATGCTTTCAGTATCGTCACAAACTCTCACCTATCACATGTGCATGCTTTCAGTATCGTTACAAACTCTCACACATCACACGTGCATGCTTTCAGTATCGTCACAAACTCTCACCCATCACATGTGCATTTTCCCTGTATGTGCATGTTTCCAGTATCGACACAAACTCGCATCCATGACACGTGTATTCTTCCAGTATTGTCACAAACTTTCACCCATCACACGTGTATTTTTCCTGTATTGTCACAAACTCTCATCTATCAGACGTGCACGCTTTCAGTATCGTCACAAACACTCACCTAGCACGCGTGTATGCTTACAGTATCGCCACAAACTCTCACTCACCACACGTGCATGATTCCAGAATCGTCACAAACTCCTAGCCATCACACGTGCATGCTTCCAGAATCGTCACAAACTCTCACCCATCACACGTTCATGTTTCCAGTATCGACACAAACTCTCACCCATCACATGTGCATGCTTCTAGTATCGTCACAAATTCTTACCCATCACACGTGCATGCTTCCAGTATCATCATAATCTCTCACAAATCGCATTAACATTCTGCTTAAAAAATCTGCTCTCCCCTAGGTACACGTATCTTTATTATTGCACATTATTTTACACATCGCCCTCACCAAGACACCCATACCTGTTCCCTAGCTCGCTTTAGTAGAGTGATGACAGAGATTAGCTGGTCTTCCATCGATAACAATCGTCCACACTCTATTTCCACAGCCTCTAACTGGAACTGTGACGTCATCATGTGTTTTCGGCATGTCATCAGGTCGCACCGCAATCTTTCGATTTCCTATAGATAGAGAAACGCCGTTTGTTTTTACATTTTCGTATGGGTCTTAAACAAAAGCAGTTGTATATATTAATTAACATCATACTCACCAGGTCACTAATAAAAGGATGGCAATAATAGTTTTTTTTTAAATTAAATTCAACTAAGGGACATTACTCTTGCCTGACTGATCACTCTTTTGTCGTGTAAGTGTAGTCTCCTTTCGTCGCTGGACACGATAAAGATGCAACAACACGTGTTGTTGTTGTTGTTGTTGTTGTTGTTTTGTTTATCTTACCATATCTCCGTCTATCACACACTACTTTCCTGACAATTATTCCAAGAAATATTTCATGAAATTCATTCAGACTTTTAGTATGCATGCTTAACTGCAGTACTAGTGTATATATGAATATAAAAACTTTACTCAAGAATTACATGTATTTAAGATATAATCGAGTTATCTGAGGATCTAACGGTAAAATGAACCAACTTAAATAGCAAACACGAATGAACTACATATTTTCAAACTCTTCTTTGCATTTTTCATCATTTCGCAAAATGATAAACGTTATTTGCAGCCTAGCTCTAATGAATAATTGGTACCGACAAAATGCTACCGTGCTTTTGTCACATGCTGAGGCTAACTGATGTTTGGTGTTTTTTTCAGATTACATGATCCAGCTTTTCTATCGAAACGTAACAAAAGTTAATAATCACATTTTTGGCGAAAAGATGAATAAGGAAAAATCACTTAAACCATAGACAATAAATTTGTTGTGTGATCCCCGACCCTTTCGGGGTTTTCTACCTTGGATTGTTCGGAGTTCACTTCTGAAAGGGAGTTCACATCAGCCTGGAGTCTGCCTATGAACTGTTTATCCGCTGAAATTTGTGCGAGGTCATTACTGGGCGTGGCTGAGCGGGGTGTGTTCGAGGGTACGGGAGGACGGTCCGTCTGTTTTCCCGATATGTTTGCCACTGGTAGTCCCGGGAGGGGCGCTGTCCCGTTGATTGCGTCATCTAGCTGACGACTGATATCCGCGCAGATTGACCCCTCCCCGTCACCTAGCAACAGGAGATACAGAGTTAAAGGAAGCAATTTGTTATGTTGGTTTCCCTGTCATCTAGCAACAACGGAATTCAAGTACAACACGACACACATCCCCATTTCACTGTAAATGTCTCGCTCAACTAGTACTACTCCATACACTCACAGCCATTTCTCAGATTGTATCAAAGAGACGTAATCATCCGCGTGCTAAACAAATTCAGTCTGGATTAAAAAAATCCATTTTTTCATGTCATGTATTATTTTAGTGCTATTTAACGCACCATGTCATATATGATACAATCTAAACCTTGAATCATGCTTTTTGCTTCTTATTCGATTAGCACGAACTATTTCTTTAAGCGGAACCGTAACGTGGAAAGGTCGTATAACTTTGAGTCCCTAACTAGATGCTTGTACAAATCGACTGTGCGATAAGGGTTATCTTAGTCACAGATTAGGATGCTGTAACACCCTTAGCTCAGCTCGCGCCTTGATTATGATTATGTTACAGAGTATAGGCGCTCGACCGAGACAATCCGACCTCCCTCAGTTATAGGTATAAAATGTAACAGACTTTACTAGACATGTCCACTCAAAAATAGATACAACTCAATGAACATTTACACCCACACAGATACAAAATAGAATTGTTGGATTTCACTGAACTGTCCACCATTACGTCAAAACATTGACGGCTATGTAAATGAGTTTCCCTAGAACAACCTATATTTAAGATGTGTCAAGGAGATACAAAACACGTGTTCTTACCAGGATGTGGCTTCGTTCAACAGATAAGTATCGCTGAAAGTCAAGAAAACACATACATATGCCACACACGTGATAAAAAAAGGAAATAAATTTTGCAGATTTCAACGATACGTGATTGGAAAATGAACGAAAAAAGTATCTACAAGAACGCTGTTATTATACGAATGACTGTACCGACCACCAGGGATACCGTACAGATGAAGCGATACTAAACTTCCTAGCCCTGGGGATATAGTATAGCTATAGCGATACCAACTTTCGTATTCAGGTCCCAGTGACACAATCTAGTTGTAGACTGGTGCAGCTATACCTACCCTCGTATCCAGGTCCCAGACATACAGTCTAGATCCCGGTGTAGCTATAACTACCCCCGTCCCCAGGGCCCAGCCATATATTCTAGCTATAGGTGTAGCTATACATCCCCTCGAATCCAGGTCTCAGTCAGGTCCCAGTCATACAGTCTAGGTAAAGGTGTAGCTATACCTACCCTCGTATCCAGGTCCAAGACATACAGTCTAGATCCCGGTGTAGCTATACCTCCCCCCGTACCCAGGTCCCAGCCATATATTCTAGCTATAGGTGTAGCTATACATACCCTCGAATCCAGGGCTCAGTCAGGTCCCAGTCATACAGTCTAGCTAAAGGTGGAGCTATACCTACCCTCGTATCCAGGCCCCAGTCATACAGTCTAGATACAGGTTTAGCTATACCTACCCCCGTATCCAGGTCCCAGTCATACAGTCTAGCTATATGTGTAGCTATACCTACGTAGCTATACATACCCTCGAATCCAGGTCTCAGTCAGGTCCCAGTCATACAGTCTAGCTAAAGGTGTAGCTATACCTACCCTCGTATCCAGGCCCCAGTCATACAGTCTAGATACAGGTGTAGCTATACCTACCCTCGTATCCAGGTCCCAGTCATACAGTCTAGCTATAGGTGTAGCTATACCTATCCTCGTATCCAGGTCCCAGTCAGGTCCCAGTCATACAGTCTAGCTATAGGTATAGCTATACCTACCCTCGAATCCAGGTCCCAGTCAGGTCCCAGTCTTACAGTCTAGCTATAGGTGTAGCTATACTTACCCTCGTACCAAGACCCCAGTCATACAGTCTAGATCCAGATGTAGCTATACATACAGTCCAGCTAAATGTGTAGCTACTAGCTATGTCTACCCTCGTATCCAAACCCCAATGACACAGTCTAGCTATAGGTGTAACTATACCTACCCTCGTATCTAGGTCCCAGTCATACAGTTTAGCTATAAATGAAGCTATACCTACCTTCGTATCCAGGCCCGAGTGACACAGTCTAGCTATAGGTGTAGCTATACGTATCCTCGTATCCAGGCCCCAGCGACACAGTCTAGCTATAGGTGCAGCTATACCTAACCTCGTATCCAGGCCCCAGCGAAACAGTCTAGCTATAGGTGTAGCTATCCCTACCCTCGTATCCAGGTCCCATACATACAGTCTAGCTATAGGTGTAGCTATACTTACCCTCGTACCCAGACCCCAGTCTTACAGTCTAGATCCAGGTGTAGCTATACCTACCCTCGTATCCAGGCCCCATGGATACAGTCTAGCTATATGTGTAGCTATACCTACCCTCGTATCCAGGTCCCATACATACAGTCTAGCTATAGGTGTAGCTATACCTACCCTCGTATCCAGGTCCAAGACATACAGTCTAGATCCCGGTGTAGCTATAACTACCCTCGTACCCAGGTCCAAGTCATATATTCTAGCTATCAGTGTAGCTATACCTACCCTCATATCCAGGTCCCAGTCATACAGTCTAGCTATATTTGTAGCTATACCTACCCTCGAATCTAGGTCCCAGTCAGGTCCCAGTCATACAGTCTAGATACAGGTGTAGCTATGCCTACCCTCATATCCAGGTCCCAGACATACAGTCTAGATCCAGGTGTAGCTATACCTACCCTCGTATCCAGGTTCCAGTCATGCAGTCTAGCTATAGGTGTAGCTATACTCACCCTCGTACCAAGACCCCAGTCATACAGTCTAGATCCAGATGTAGCTATACCTACAGTCCAGCTAAATGTGTAGCTACTAGCTATGTCTACCCTCGTATCCAAACCCCAGTGACACAGTCTAGCTATAGGTGTAACTATACCTACCCTCGTATCTAGGTCCCAGTCATACAGTTTAGCTATAAATGAAGCTATACCTACCTTCGTATCCAGGCCCGAGTGACACAGTCTAGCTATAGATGTAGCTATACGTATCCTCGTATCCAGGCCCCAGCGACACAGTCTAGCTATAGGTGCAGCTATACCTTACCTCGTATCCAGGCCCCAGCGAAACAGTCTAGCTATAGGTGTAGCGATACCTACCCTCGTATCCAGGTCCCAGACATACAGTCTAACTATAGGTGTAGCTATACTTACCCTCGTACCCAGACCCCAGTCTTACAGTCTAGATCCAGGTGAAGCTATACCTACCCTCGTATCCAGGCCCCATGGATACAGTCTAGCTATATGTGTAGCTATACCTACCCTCGTAGCCAGGCCCCAGGAATATAGTCTAGCTATATGTGTAGCTATACCTACCCTCGTTTCCAGGCCCCAGGGATATAGTCTTGCTATATGTGTAGCTATACCTACCATCGTATCCAGGCCCCAACGATACAGTCTAGCTATAGGTGTAGCTATACCTACCCTCGTATCCGGGCCCCAGGGATACAGTCTAGCTAAAGGTGTAGCTATACCTACCCTCGTATCCAGGCCCCAGGGATACAGTCTAGCTAAAGGTGTAGCTACACCTACCCTCGTATCCAGGCCCCAGCGATACAGTCTAGATACAGGTGTAGCTATACCTACCCTCGTATCCAGGTTCCTGTCATACAGTCTAGATGCAGGTGTAGCTATACCTACCCTCGTTTCCAGGCCCCAGGGATACAGTCTAGCTATATGTGTAGCTATACCTACCCTCGTATCCAGGCCCTAGGGATAAAGTCTAGCTATATATGTAGCTATACCTACCCTCGTATCCAGGCTCCAGGGATATAGTCTAGCTATATGTGTAGCTATACCTACCATCGTATCCAGGCCCCAGCGATACAGTCTAGCTATAGGTGTAGCTATACCTACCATCGTATCCAGCCCCCAGCGATACAGTCTAGCTATAGGTGTAGCTATCCCTACCCTCGTATCCAGGCCCCAGTCAGGTCCCAGTCATACAGTCTAGCTATAGGTGTAGCTATACTTACCCTCGTATCCAGGCCCCAGGGATATAATCTCAGACTCGGAGAGGGTGTTAAACCCCGACGATACGCTGGACACTTCCGATTTATCTCCCTTGCCATTTCTACGTGGAATAAATGCAAATTGTCGTTATTTTGAAATGAGTTTTAATATGACATCGTTTAGCATTATAAATGTTGACAGGTTAAACATACACGATTATAACCGACATATATACTGCACAGTCGGCTAATCTGGCTTTTGCAGTTATTTCTGAACTTGCAGAACTAAGAGAAAATTATTTTATATTAAACTACATGTGCTTAATCTAAAATTTAAAAGGTTTATATTCAAACAAAACGACATCCTCATACATGTATCAAACGAAAGTAGTAGTACTATGTTAACTCTAAATAGTAGTTCCAGAAATGTACATGGTGTAATGGGAATCATTGGTCGTAACAACTACTGAAACGGCACATTATAAATTATTAATTAAGAAAACTAAAAATGAAGTAGAAAAAAACGAAAATATTTACAATATCGTTTAAGTACCATTATGAATCTATATAAATATCTGTTTTAGTATCCCCTTTCTTGGGTTCAAAATGTACTCTCTATTATAATACGTGGTGATCTACCTGTCAGAGACAGGTGACCAAAACTAACAGAATATGCATTTTCCTTGTTCCTTGCTTAATTATAATGATAAAGAGGCGGCAACAAGAAGCCGGGCTCATGGTATGTATGTAGTTTGGTACTTTATCTGCACAATTTAGTTAATATGCAAAAATAAAAAGGATAAAATGTCGACTTTTATGTTCCATTTAGGATATTCATAGTTTCTCCGTCATGTCATTTTATACCCCCATCGGGGTTAACTGCAACGTTTTTTTTTGTAAAGGTTTCATAAGTAAATCTTAGATATTACAAATATGAACATATCTTTTTTTCTAAATATTGAATATAAACAAAAGAAGAAGTTCCATGTGGGCGTGTTTCGCCGTAATTTTGTTGTATGTACAAAAATTGCGACGTGGTGCATAGTAAAAAACAATTACTTTTATAACATGACCTGTGAAATGTAGATTCTATGCAGACATTGAACATAAACGTTATCCGACATCCTGTTCGGTGGGCCGGACGGTGGACCGGACGGCGTACGGTGTAGGCAGGGTTCACTATATCACGGCTTATATCATATCAGTTCTATCTTCTTGTAATATGATGTATATGTACATGTAACTGTTCTGTTTCACTGTGTCTTGATAAAGGAGCGGATCGCTCCGAAAATTTGACAACCTTAACTTGTCCACACTGTTGGAATTACTTCTTTGCCCCACACGACTTATAATATATATAGTTAAAAGTCGTACAGATCTTTAGGAAAGATCCGAGCCTATAAATTTACAGTTAATCAATTTATCAGTGGTCAATGTAGAAAATTACTTTTGATAACTTTTTTTTCGCTGATGTTTAAGTAATTTTGCCAATAAACAACGCTTTTGATAATTAAACCGATGACAATGTAGATTACAAACGCCACAAAAAGTACAAACCGTGGTTGCGGAGATCCAGTCAGAATTGGTGTGCAAAGAAATACTTTGGAGTACCTGTATTTCATTTTATAAACTTATCAAGTAACCTGAATATATTAATGATCGGACATATTAATCGAGCATTTGTTTACAAAAGCTAAATTACAACCTCGCGGCAAAGAAAATGTAGGGTAACGTTGTCATCGACTACAATACGGTAAATTATATTGTCACGACTAACAATACGGTAAATTATATTGTCACGACTAACAATACGGTAAATTATATTGTCTAACCACAACGAATTCGATCTCATTGAGTATCCGCTTCGTCGCCCAACCGTACTGTATTTCTTGAGCAATTCGTGGTCCCCGATATATCTTACATCTAAAAGTCTTTTTTTAATGAGGAAATATTAGCACGTGGTCATATCTCGTCACTCGTTCCTTGTGTGGCCATGGAAGTACCGCTACCACGGATACCGACCCACAACCACAGGGACCTGATCATTTGTTACAGCTACATTGTATATTTGGACCTAAAGTAAGGTGTTCCAAGTAATTTTACTTATTTTAGGGATTTATATCGACTTTCGGATGAAATGACACCCCAAATGATCATATATTTATATAATCATCGGGGAGTCAATTTTACCGAAAGTCGATCTAAATCCCTAAAACATGTAAAGTTACTCGGAACACCTTACTTTAGGTCCAAATATAGCTGTGATAAATTCGCAGGTCCCTCTGCCACGATCCCCACCCCTTACCATGTATTGTGATATCAAAGGGGGTAATCCGCATTGAAGGACAGATAGACAACCACAGGCACGAGAACGTCCGCTGTGGACGAAGCTGAGGTATTCTGATGTAGCTTACCATAGAAAGCTGTTCATATGTAAACACGTTTTACCACAGAACAAGTTTCTCACATCCCGAAATATTACCCTATTGTTTTCAAGTTATTCGACAATACATATGCAGCAAGACAGTAATTTCTATATGAGCATGTGACACGTTTCTGGATTACGTAATTCAGAAAAAAATGTATTTAGTACTGTCATCGCCATAGCTATTATACCTAAGATCAATTGCTCTGTCCTCCATGACGTCATCTTAACCCGGATGATGACATACGTACCTTAGAATGATTTCATCGTCGCTGTAGTTACCAGTGAGTTTGCCGAGTTTCTCCAGGTCCTTGACCTTTGCGAGACAGCGCTTGAGGTTGCCTTTGATTCGTTCGTAAACCTGCAACATATCGGTCAGGCGTCCCTCTAGTCCAGCGTTCGACTCCTGTAGTACACATATCTCCTGATCAGACTCAAACAGGTTGTCCTGCAGCTTTGTATTTACGGCCAAGAGGTCGCGCACTTCCTTTTCGCGCACATCCTGTACATGGCGAAGTTCTTTGGCCATCATCTGTAGGGATCGACACTCGTCCCGGTCCGTATCATAATACATGTCCCAGGGACACGAAATCCGCTTGAGACTCGAACTATTGGCCAGCTCGCCACGCTCCTCATTGTATACGTCCTGAAGTGCAGCCCGTCGTGCAATGTGCATTGATTCGCGCGTGTGGTGATCACGCTCTTGTCGTTCACGGTAGAACGACGACACAACATCACTGCGCCGTGACGACAACCGACGATTGTCGTCAGAAGAAGTACTTCGTCGGACGCCGATGTACGCCGCGCGCCGCATAAAGCCATTGTCCGTGGCCTCTGCGCTCGCCTCGGTGGACTTCTCGAATGAAATTCCCTGGATGATACTTTTGATGTCGTTGGCAAGATAACGAAGGTCGTGTTGCTTCTCGTTCTTGGACACCCATGAAGCCGTCTTTCTCTGACGGGAAACTTTTATTTGTTTTTTGCCAGACGGGGGCGTGAGCGCCAGAGTCCGTGGCCGAGGTGGTTTTCTATCCATATTGTAACTGTGTAAATCGTCCGAGTAATTAATTCAGAGATAATCACAAACAGGTGCCCGTCCTTATCAATGCAGGATGTAGTTCATTCCTTAGGAGTACACACTATATCATATCGAAATCGAAATAAAGATATCCACACACGCACATATTCCCGCCAATAGAACGACGCACAACTGTCCTCTATAAGTTACTGGACATTTGTAAACAGGTGGAAATGGACGCCGCCATCACACATAGGTCCGGGGAGCTCGACCACTGCCTCCCAAACACTGGAGCTCGACTGTAAACAGCGACGGTTACATTTCCGTTCACACTTTTTGGAGATAAGGCCGGAGTGAGCGGAGGATGGTTTTACACAAGTATCCCAGTCTCAGTAGCCCAGCCTCAGTAGCCGTGTTTACATGTTAGTCGGCCTCCCTTCACTGTTTACTCAAGTTATCACTGATTCAAGGGGTCGGGGTAATATTCTACTCCCTGGGAATCCGACTCAAAGCGCTCGTATTTATACTTAGGTTTAATCAAAGACAAAATATCAAGTCTTAAAACTGTATAGACCCGAGTGTGTATCCCCCGGGGATTGGGAGATAAGGGAGGGGGTATACTGCGGCGAAGTAGCTACACGTACAGTATGAGTCATTGACAATGCATATAGGTGTTGCGCATGTATATATAGTACCCGCTCTCACGGCCCAAAATGATACTGCTATATTTATCATAAGCGTTTTTAATATTCCGTGAATTACTGTCGGATCTACGTTGATTAGTTGGCATTAAAATAAAGCTATTTCGTTTTATTCTAGAGATGTATATTTCCTGATAATTTACCGAGTAGGATAGTCAGGCAATTTGTTATTACAACACTTCACTGTATTGAATATCAAAATTGAACTAAATAGTTAAAACGAGAAACGGCTGAATGGGGAGACTTGAATGTACATGTAACATTCCCGGGCCGTACACGTACAAATATACATAAACACGTGCTTATATTTTAACTAGTGGCATTCCCTATACAGACGGACACGCGCACCTGCACATCGTTAATTAGACAGTCCATACTTCCGGTGATAATGTGGTGATAATGACATGAAGGTTATATACCTCTTTAATTTGTAATCGTACTGTTGAAATAAAAAAAATGACAACAATATCCAAATGGTTAAGTGTGATCAGAAGAAAGAAATACAGTCGATGGATGTTTTATTCTTGATTGCATTAATTAATACGGATAATTAATTAAATCCGGAATTTAACATTCATTCATTTAGCTTAGCAGTTTTATGGAAATTGCTAAGGATGGAATTACATAAAATCTAATTATTCCCTAAAATTATATCCTATGATGAAGTTCAAAGAATCTAGTGTAATGTTGACCACGGTGTTTGTGTAGAGTACTGGTTACTCGGCGGATACAGATGTAGTCCCGATAGTGAGAGACTCCACCCACTGGGAACCAGTGTACGGCTGCCAATTTCGACATCTCAGAAAGGCAGTCATCTTTTTTGAATATTTGAAATGATCACAGTGTGATAAACCTTGCTTCGAATGCACGCTAGATTTGAGCTATAAATAGTGTCGATTATCTGTAAGAACGTCCGTGGTCTGGTGTATATTATATGTCAAATATTACTGGGCTATCATATTTAATACTGCATTAGATACATACAATCTGTGATGTCAGTGGTGACTGACAACACGTGCACATCTCCTGTATACTCAGATTCATATCGACAGTAATGCACGTACAAATATAAATATAGGTTTCTGTAAAAAAAAACACCACAAATGTGAAGTAGAGGTTTTTCTAATGTCAGCCAACTATCATCCCGAGTTTTATAATGACGTGCTGTGTCTAACCTCGATAGATACCAACTCTCACAAACATGACGTGGTACTGTGACGTTTGCTGGCAGGAGATTTTGTAATTAACATTTTGCATAAAAACACATCAATCATCCCATGAAATGAATGAAACGTAAACTTGATTTTTTTCAAATATATTGTTCAGTGTACGTTAAATACAAATTATCCTACAGTTAACTAGTGTATCCTGTGTACTGTATAAGGTGTATCTCTCAGAACAGTGTTTCTATTACCATTTAGTTGTATACACACACTATATTATTATACAGAAAAACAAGAGGCACATAGGACCTTATCGCTCACCTGTTTCTTTGTTACATAAAATTGACATATAGGTAACTTCATAACAAATTTGGTAACTAGAACACACAACATTTTAGCATCTCTTAAACGGTATTGATGTTTGAAATTTGAAAATTGTATTTTGAAAGTTTTTAACCGACGTTGACCTTTGACTGCGGCTAGCACTTACAGTTGACCCTTTACTTCATTACTGTAATAAAGAAAACGATTCACATAGCTGGTCAACATAACATACACTAGTATGATGACTCTAGACCAAATGGTTCCTAAGATATTGTTGTTTGATGTGTTTAACACATTTGACCACTGTGACCGATTCTGACCGTAAAGTGTTATACAGCACAACGGTTTCTCAAGTACAATGGAACATATAGTAAGTGTATCCTACACAATACTGTGTATCTTATCATCAACGATAACTTATATACCTGGCCTACTATACAATGTATCATATAGTAAGTGTATCCTACACAATACTGTGTATCTTATCATCAACGATAACTTATATACCTGGCCTACTATACAATGTATCCAACATACGTTCATGTACCTGTAGGAAACAATGCAATGCACTCTACAATACTTATACTACCATGTCACTTGATATTGTATACTTATTTAGTCATCAGAAATTCTGTACAATTTCAATCACAAATTTATCAGAGTTGAGATTGAACTAGAAATAAGGAAGTCGAAGTTATACCAACTGATGTACATGTGGGGAATTCCTTATCTCCGTATATAATTATACCACGCCTGAATTATATCCTCAGCTGGATTTTCCTATTTGAATTATGAGAACCTCCTATACGGACCAGTGCAGTGGAGTGGTAGAAATTGAGGGTATGATAAATATCTTCGTTTACGTCGTTCTGTACGCGGGCGCCATCTTTACTGATGAAATCATTTACAAATCAGACTAAGTGAAGATCGGTATAGTGACAAGCCAAATAGAGATACAATATAATAAAAAATTTAGGGTGATTTGAAAGAATTCTGTACCAAGTTGTTAGATAAGGTTAAGTATTCGTGTATATAGAGCGAGGTGTGCGGACAATATTTTGAGCAAAGAAGCAAAAGAGTACTTCCGGTTATAAAATACTCGCAGAACTGAAATGCCATCACGTTTATAAGTAACCGAGTTGTACCGAGGTACCCTTTTGCATTACAGTACGCTTACTTTATAGTCCAACAAGGAGGTTATTGTCCGTGACGGACAATTGCTGGTTAGTCTTTACGCATCACGTGACACCTACATCTGTAAAGTGTATAAAGCCGCTCAATTTAAATCTTACCGTCAGATTAGCTCAGTCAAAAAAAGGCCGACCACTAAGCCTTCAAATGTAACTAAGAATCTTACATGATGGCCTGTGATAATATGGTTGTAATTGATATGTGTGTCATTAGAAACATATGTAACTATTCAATTATTGCCAAAACATAACTTATAAAGAAGACATGCCATTATTATCAAACTGAGACGTAAAATATAAACGTCTCTCCTACAAGAATGGTTATCTCCCCTGTACTGAAATAAATACGTCTCTACTACAAGAATGATTATTTCCCCTGTACTGAAATATATACGTCTCTACTACAAGAATGAGTATCTCCCCTGTACTGAAATGTAAACGTCTCTACTACAAGAATGATTATCTCCCCTGTACTGAAATATAAACGTCTCTACTACAAGAATAATTATTTCCCCTGTACTGAAATATATACGTCTCTCTTACAAGAATGACTATCTCCCCTGTACTGAAATTTAACGTCTCTCCTACAAGAATGATTATCTCCCCTGTACCGAAATATATACGTCTCTACTACAAGAATGAGTATCTCCCCTGTACTGAAATATATACGTCTCTCTTACAAGAATGAGTATATCCCCTGTACTGAAATATAACGTCTCTACTACAAGAATGATTATCTCCCCTGTACTGAAACAATTACGCTGTAAAACGATCTCGCGAGCTGATCATCCAATACAATTGAGAGACATAGAGGCAGTGACAAGGAAGAAGACCAGAAGTTGATGTACTTTTGATTACTGACATCTTAATAAAAGTATGAAGTTCGTTGATGTTATATTTCTATGCCACAAAATGGACCTCCATATTGACGATTGTGTAGCTATGTATTTTGGAAGTGACAAGCTGCCCAAACATGACTGATGCTGATCGGTAATCCTGCTTAAAATCTTTCGTATTTTAGCAGAACCACAGTTCTTCATTTGGGGTCTAATGGCACACCGAGGGGGATATGGCACACCGAGGGAGATATGGCACACCGAGGGAGATATGGCACACCGAGGGAGATAAACCTCAGCAATTATGGATGTGACCACATTGACACATTCTGTTCAAATTTAAATCAATGAAATAATGAGATATGAAATATTTGTATTGTTTTTGTCTGAACAACCAATTTTACGCATCGTAGAAAATATTGAAAATGAAGAACCATTTATATGTGTGATTTGCGTTCTAAATATCGTGGATACATTTTCTTCTCACCAAGGGTGCTAACGTTTCATGAACAGAGTGTAAACAGTTCGTCAAAAAAGTGTAATTTCAATTTAATTCGTGCTTTGTCACAAATCATGTATTTATCATTTGAAGCATTTACAATTCCTATTACTTTTGATCAGTACTCCGTGTTACTGCCGATATGTCAGGTACAATATGTAAGTGACGTGTTTGTTGTTCAGTACCCTGTAGAACTGCCGTTCCGTGTTACAGTATCACATCAGTGCATGACAATACATAATCCATTTCTATATGATTTTTAAAGAAACTCACGATAAAAATCTCAAAGTTATTTATTCACAAAATACATGTAATTGGAATATTTCTCTTCCCAAAACACAACATTGATTTACATATTTAAAATACAGACAATCGATACCTTGGTGGCATGCGCACTGAGTCACATGGACTATTTATAATTCGTACGCGTATTGCACTTTACTACTGCACAATACTCCTAATACCCCAAAACCCAGACAGAAGTACTGAGGAAGTAACCTGGCACTGGTAAACAAGCATGACACTTCAGGTCACGTGAATGTTTAACACACGTGAGCGTGTAATACCTGGGCCCGCATTCATAGAACCATTGTCATGCTCAGACTCAGATTCTATGTCCAAGCCAAACTCGAGCTCTTTGTTCCGATGATATATTATTAAAATTTCTCATCTTAGTTTTATAGTTATTTACATGAATTTTGTAGAAAAATGCGGGCGAATATCTGTTCAATGTCTGGATAAAAGTTTCAAGCACACTGGTAACTGCACTTTAAAATTTTGGTAATAGATACAGTGTGCGAAAAATGAATCACACAGCATCATACAGCTGTTTAGTCCTTCTATGACTAATTTTACGTTTTGATAGTCTAATGATTCTAGCAAATTACAAATAAAAGCTGGTTTTGAAAGAATTTGAGCATGAGAATGGTTTCACGCACACGGACCATGGTGTTCGTTGAAGACACTTGTGAGGCCTGACGTTTGCTGACGATACCAGGCACACACTGTGAATGCTGTAGTGAATTAAGAAGGCACTTGTGGGGCTGACGTTTGCTGACGATACCAGGCACACACTGTGAATGCTGTAGTGAATATAGAAGGCACGTGTCCTGTTACGTAAATGCCGCAGACACGTGTCATTCTTGGTGAATACTGACATTTGCACAGTGAATGCTGAAGACACTTAACACGGATGAATGTTAAACACACTTGGTATGTCTAATAAATGCTTAAGACACTTTGTTTGACTGATGAATGTTAAAGACGTGTTATACTTGGCGAATGTTTAGACACTGGGCATGCCGAATGATTCCCAAGACACTGGGCATGCCGAATGATTCCCAAGACACTGGGCATGCCGAATGATTCCCAAGACACTGGGCATGTCGAATGATTCCCAAGACACTTGGTATGCAAAATTAATGCTAAGCCACTTGGCCTGTCTGATGAAAGTCGAACATATTTTGTATACATGATAAATATCGAAGGCACTCGACATGTCTGATGAATGTTGGAGACACATTGAATTCCTGATGAATGTTGGAGACACATTGAATTCCTGATGAATGTTGAAGGCCTTTGGTACAGTATGGCTGGTCAATAATGAAGGCACTTGGCATGTCTTATGAAAGTTGACAAATCTACCCAAGTCTTAAAGGAAGTCACACCCGGGTAGTTATAATGACGACCATTTGCACCACAACTGGTTGACAGAATCCACATTTATTAACTAGGGAAACAACTCTGATGTATATAAATCAGAGATTTGTTAATTGGTCGACATTGCCCACACTGAATACTAAGGGAAAACATTCTGATTTGTGAGCATGGCATCGATAAAGTGCACAAAGAGAGGACGGACACACGGACAAACAACTAGATACAGACAGTAGGTGTGTAGACATAAATTATCTTAAAAACATAGTTTTGATAAATTCATTAATTACTTACTATTTGGCAAAATGTACAATTTTCACAAAAGTACATGTAGCTCATTATTCACTGCACAATTACAATATGTTCACTCATCACGCTTTCATCAGTCGTCCTATATACAATCATAGTATACACAATACAAACTGACATCTCACTAATACTGGCCTGGTTAAGGCAAGCGTATACAACAATGTGTGTGAATGTCATTTATATAAAACTGGGAAAATAATGTGGACGTGGCAATAATCAGATTCTGAACGTTGCAACGTGCAACCATAACCTGAAGTCATAACTATAGCATGGTAACTAATTAATCCTAACGTCATACCTATTACAATGTTACACATAAGTCCTACCATCATATCTATAACATCGGACACGTTAGTTCTAACGTCATATCTATAACACCGTGACACGTTAGTTCTAACGTCATATCTATAACATCGGACACGTTAGTTCTAACGTCAAATCTATAACACCGTGACACGTCAGTTCTAACGTCATATCTATAACACCGTGACACGTCAGTTCTAACGTCATATCTATAACACCGTGACACGTCAGTTCTAACGTCATACTATAGCACTGTGACACATAAATCCTACTGTCATGCCTATTACAATGTGACGTCAGTCCTAACGTCATATCTATAACATTGTGACACGTCAGTCCTAACGTCATACTATAGCACTGTGACACATCAATCCTACTGTCATGCCTATTACAATGTGACGTCAGTTATAACGTCATACCTATAACAATATGACACGTAAGTTCTAACGTCATATCTATAACATTGTGACACGTCAGTCCTAACGTCAAACCTATTACAGTGTGACACTACCTCAACGTCAAACCCATCACAAAGTGACACATCAATCCTTATTTCAAACGTTCAAGTACATTGTGACAAAAAGTCCTATTCATATAAAAATTTGTTTGGAAACTGAAAAAAATGCTTGGAAATTGTAAATAAATAATTATTATAAAAATATCATTAAAATCAGGAATTATTCAATAAATACTATTTGATAAATATGGTTTGACTGTAATTGATGAAATACTTATTTCTAGTAAGTTTTCACAAAGTCAAAGACATAGTCTAGATGTAGGTTGGTAGACCGTGTGATAAGGACGACATCACACATTTAAAGAAATGACTTCTAATATATAAATAAAGTTATGTATATTTTAACACACATCCATTAGAATAAATACTATTACATACAACACCTCGACTCGACACACAATACACTGACATGTATGTCCTTTTTCACAATATGTACAACTTATTTCTTTGACCTAAAACAGTACACAATAAATATGTATCCATGCATTTTAACATGTACATATAATATGCAAGACGTCGACATTTCCAGTTGGCACGGAGAGGCCTGCAGAGGTATACGACAAAGCTTAATCTGGTCCTTTTCTACCAACAAAGTTCTCCACCGTCATAACATCATATACATGTACCAACAAATAACTTTCAAATGAATATAAACATGTACTTTACACCCATCACACATTCCGCCTCTCGTGGTGCCGCATCACTTACTCCGTCACACTGTTAGTGTTCATCAGAGAGTTCACAAAGGGAGATAACTCGCCTTAGTTATATGAAATACTGTTTTGATTGATATTGTGGGAGGTTCGGTCTCGGGGGCAGAGGGGGAGGGAGAGGCGATGGGCCTGCCATGTGGGGATATTCCACATCCGCATCATATGAGTGCATATCCGGTCGTAGTGGGCGTGGCATATCCTCGTGGAACACTACTTCCTTTGTTGGGGATAGGCGATGAGGGTGGGGCGGAACATACGTATAACCCTTCATTTCCGTGGGCTTCGAATTCAGTTCAGGTAGCTTTGTGTATCTGAAACCAGACAGATGTCAATATTAAACATTGAAAATAACAAAAATGGAAAACTGGTACCATATGGTAGGTTAACCTAACATATAATATAAATGATATCGCACTAAAATGAAATGTTATGTATGAACATTGATTAGATATGTGTATCACAAATCGTAAACAAGCTTACTAATCTCAGGGAGCAATGCTTACGGTCACCATTTTATTAAGGTGTTACCTGGTTGTATACATTGTAATTCAATCGTAACTGTGCACCACTTTACTATCTCTAATTCCCTCACCTTGTGTCCAACCACTGGTCGTGTGAGGGCGTGTAGCCCTGGCTGTGTAGCTCCGACGACGGCAGGGTCATTGGGTGCATTGTGTACCAGGGCTGGTTCTGACCGTCCCGGGGTTGATGGTCACTATGGTAACGGTCCATCGGAATCCGCGTATTGGCAATCACTCCTGGTTAGAAAAAGTGACAAAATATTTGAGTTGTACCCCTTATATAGTTATGTGTACTTAATATCTTGCTTAAATAAAACGTTAAGGTGACCGCCATGAAATATCCGCCATTTGTATTTATATACATTTTAGGCTACTGCTTGGAAATGATAATGGACTTATTTAAATTAGTGATTCCTATTCAACCCTTAGATAGTAATACATGTTTATATAAGCAACTTGACCAAAAATGTTATAATCGCTCGACTCCTATTTAATAATATTGGCAATTGTTTAATGCTTAAATGCCAGTTTCATAAAAATTTCGAATTGACATCGATCCAGATAATTTATTTTGACAAGCTTGATAGCCCTTTATTCAAGCAAAAAAACAACTGTCAACTTGCCTAGTGTTGCTAAAAAGAGGTCGTTTCATTCACTCCAATCAAAGTGACAGGAACATTTTTCACATTGTGGTTCATATGAAGTACATTTTGTAATTGCCTATACATTTTCACTTTTGAAGTAGGGGCAGTGGTAATTTCATTTGAATACAAACTATAGCCTTCCACAAGCAAGGTAACGGCCGAATGGTCCCACTCTAGGCATTGGGGGTTCGAAAAAAAGTTGACCAATTTTTTAACACGTATGACTCTTGTGCCATTGAATTTAGGTTAAAATTATGCAATTGAACTTAATTGAACTTATTTGATAGGCCTCATTAGTATATACATTATAAGGCCATATAGCATTACCCAAGGCCAAACATATATTTCAGAAGAAGTCGCTTAAGATTTTAACCTATCAAATATGTAAATGATGAGATTTAAGTAACTAACTGTTAAAAATTAGTGATTAACACTTGTAAAACTAGAAAATGTTGGTAAGACATAAATGCCCCCGCTCATGGATGGGACAAGACGGTACGGGACGCGACGTATTTTATGACGGGGGCATAATTAGTAAACTGCTCTTCCGTATTGCTTAAATTAGTGTTATGCCTCTGTCCGTTTCCATGGCTCTACCCGAGAAGGTTAGCTCCCTTTAAACCTCCTGAAGGTACATGTGTCGTAACGTCAGCCAAATGGGGGTGCCGAGGGGTGGGAATCAGTTACTTGCTGTTCTGATATGACCAGGAAGGGCGTGGCCCTTACAGACGGTACCGGGGATGGGGGTATGCTACATGATGGCTTTCTCTTATATGTCTGGGAGTCCCTATTGAAGGTTCATTGTGTACATGGAAAGAAGGTTACATGTACCTGGTGACTTGTTATTATTTGACCGGGTAGATATTGACCCTTACAGAAGGTATTGGGGGATAGGAGTTCGTTACACATGTACATGGGGACTTGCTATTATTTGACCGGGTAGATATTGACCCTTACAGAAGGTATTGGGGGATAGGGGTTCGTTACACATGTACCTGGGGACTTG
The DNA here is from genome assembly GCF_002113885.1 of Mizuhopecten yessoensis. NCBI lineage: Eukaryota > Metazoa > Mollusca > Bivalvia > Pectinida > Pectinidae > Mizuhopecten > Mizuhopecten yessoensis. The sequence goes on from NW_018408061.1 coordinate 310,537, forward strand.
TTATTATTTGACCTCGTAGATCTTGACCCTTACAGAAGGTATTGGGAGATAGGAGTTCGTTACACATGTACCTGGGGACTTGCTACGATTTGACCGGGTGGATCTTGACCCTTACAGAAGGTATTGGGGGATAGGAGTTCGTTACACATGTACATGGGGACTTGCTATTATGTGACCGGGTAGATATTGACCCTTACAGAAGGTATTGGGGGATAGGAGTTCGTTAAACATGTACCTGGGGACTTGTTATTATTTGACCTCGTAGATCTTGACCCTTACAGAAGGTATTGGGGTATAGGAGTTCGTTACACATGTACCTGGGGACTTGTTATTATTTGACCTGGTAGATCTTGACCCTTACAGAAGGTATTGGGGGATAAGAGTTCGTTACACATGTACCTGGGGACTTGCTACGATTTGACTGGTTATAGCTCGACCCTCAGAGAAGGTGTCCAGGGATGGGGATGTGCTAAATTGGGGTCTTGTCCTAATATGTCCGGGAGTCCCTATTGAAGATACATTTTGTTCACGTGGCGGAGATATATTACCTGGGGGTTTGTTATGATTTGACCGAGTGGAGCTTGACCCCCGACTGGAGGTACCCGGGGGTGGGGTTGTTGACGACGTGCTTGGTCGTGTGTTCCTCCGTTTCCAGCAGGAGTAAGTGAGGTAGCACAGAACAAACATGATTGACACAGTGGAGATGAGGGAGCCGGCGATGATGACAGTGTCCCTCCTCCGCTTCTCCTCCTCCCGGACTTTCTCCTCATACGTCTTGCCCGGCGGGGAGGGCGTCGGTTTCCTATTTCCTGTAGATAAACGCAGAATATTTGAAAAAATTGGCGTGATTTGCACGTACAAAAATGCATACAATGCACGTAATTCCTCGTAAAGCATCATAATGTTACTACGTCCTGCCACGTGGGGTTATTACATGTAGTAAAGGGTGAGAGTGGCAATGGTCAACCAACAACTGTCGCTTCCTCCGAGGCAGCCGATAGTAAGATATGTGACTCTTGGTAGTGTCATACTCTAATGTATTATTACAATGTTTATCATCTATATTCTACTTTATACCACCTTCCGGTAGCATTATAAATTCATTATCATTTGTTGTTAGTATGAGAAGAAGTTAAGAACGACTTGAGAACGACTTGAGAAGAACTTGAGAACGGATTTCCCATTCCCCAGCACTTTGGAACGTTTTTCTCAAAAAAGAACGTCTGCTCGCGCCAGATGACGGCCGAAACCGGAAACAGTGTCCATACAAAAGTGATCCGCGTAAACAATTGGTCCGTCATAAGCATATTAATACAAGTTACGGAAAAATATTGAGAGAATAACAATACCATTTCAGGTGTAAATGTGCATATGGAAAAACCAATGACGATAGGATTTTTTTATAATATCTTTTCTACGCAGTTTTAAGGTTCATTGAATTCCACCCTGCACATCTTCTATTTATTTACGTGTGTCACAGGCGATCGTTGACCATTGAGCTTAGAGGTCATTGTGAAAACATGGTGTTTAGTTGAGTTTTTTAAATGGAGAAATATATAAGCAAGTAGTATATAGATGATAAATAGTTTATCATACGATATTTTCAGTGTTTGTCGTTCGAACAATTTCACGACAAACCCTGAATATACAGTGTGATAATCTATAAATATCGAACGGCGATGCGCGGTTGAATTCACAGAAAGTAGCCGAGCTTAAGCTTCCAGTTCGTTTAAAGTATGACTGCCAATACAGAGATACACGACTACTCCTACTGCTTGCATGATGACACCATAACAACGATACGTCTAGATTCATTTAAGATAACACTAAATGATTCCCGTAGAGATGGTTTGGAAGTCCCCACTGTACAATTGTCGATTTCACCGCACAACTCCTTGACAAAGAGAATGGAGTTCTCTGAGGAAAAAGTCAGGCGCCCTAATGGGGCGTACTGCCACGTGAAGAGCTAGTTGGGACAACATATGAAAAAAGACAATGGCTTTGGGCGTCACACATGCAATAATCAGGAGCAATACAATAGACGACAAATAGCAAATATATGGTTATCATGACAACTAGAACCATGCAGGGTGCGGGCCCTTTTGTTGGTCTGTATACGTCATGTACAAACTTCACCAAACCGGCAGAGATGGGAGATCACAGATAATCACAACTACACACTATACTAGAAAGAGGGAGGCCAAAAAGAGGCCCAACCCCCCCAGAGAACTAAACCGATTTCCTCTTCTATGTCTTTGTTGTGACATATGTCGATCCAAATGTAATTTGATCTGTGGTCTATAAGGTAAACGATCGATTGTTGAGCTGACTGTCCGACTGAGAAGCAGTGTACCTACTTAGAAAGGTTATGTACTGTACAAAGAGTGGCGGGTCAGTGCGGACAGGTTATGTACTTTACAAAGAGTGGCGGGTCAGTGCGGACAGGTTATGTTCTGTACAAAGAGTGGCGGGTCAGTGCGGACAGGTTATGTTCTGTACAAAGAGAGGCGGGTCAGTGCGGACAGGTTATGTACTGTACAAAGAATGGCGGGTCAGTGCGGACATGTTATGTACTGTACAAAGAGTGGCGGGTCAGTGCGGACAGGTTATGTACTTTACAAAGAGTGGCGGGTCAGTGCGGACAGGTTATGTTCTGTACAAAGAGTGGCGGGTCAGTGCGGACAGGTTATGTTCTGTACAAAGAGAGGCGGGTCAGTGCGGACAGGTTATGTACTGTACAAAGAATGGCGGGTCAGTGCGGACATGTTATGTACTGTACAAAGAGTGGCGGGTCAGTGCGGACTAAAGACGGTCGTGATGGGTTATTATCTCCAGTGGATGTCGTGGATATCTTTATCGGTCACGTGAGGGAAGCTTTTATAAATGGGAAGGGACCGGTATGGTGAGAGTCAAAGTACAGGGCCATCCGCAGACGGGCGGGTATCTTGTCAAAAACGGTTTACGTGCACGTGGTTCTTTATCAAATCAGTAGAACAACCCTCTCCGCTGAAGTCGTTTTGTACCTAATGGATTGAATTGAATTTAACTGATAATTTTGTCTTGGCAACAAGTGTATCTCCATGAATACAGCCGTCATTCACGACACGTCCAACCTCACCTGCCGTGCTGTTTTTGGAGCAGTAGGGTTTAACTTGTAGATCGATGGTGTACTTGTCTCCCTTGTATTTCTTCAGTTCCTTGAAGACGAGTTTGAGGTCGTTGTTACTGGAACACCACAACAATGGCGGGAATGTGTGGCAGTCAAACATCTACAATCAAACAAAATGTACACATTGTATACATGTATTCCACATCCAACTATCTGTCGCTAACACTAGTCGTTAACCAATAGGTTATCATGTTGTTATTTCTGTGCCACAGAACTTTAGACTGTACTACTCGCCATGGATCACACATCTGGCATACCGTTGTCGTACTTGTGTTCGTGTACCCAACCAAACAGCTCATCCTTACGTTGAACTTGACATTGTCCAACCAAACAGTTCATACTAACTTTGGGTTTAATTTCAGCAAACCAAACAGTTCATATTAACCTTGGGTTTGATGTCAGAAAACCAAACAGCTTATACTAACCTTAGGTTTGACGTCAGCAAACCAAACAGCTCACACTAACCTTGGGTTTGACGTCAGCAAAACCAAACAGCTCACACTAACCTTGGGTTTGACCACAGCCAACCAAACTGCTCATATTAACCTTAAGTTTGACGGTATCCAACTAAACAGCCCATACTAACCTTGTGTTTGACGTCAGCAAACCAAACAGTTCATATTGACCTTGGGTTTGACGTCAGCAAACCAAACAGCTCACACTAGCTTTAGGTTTGACGTCAGCAAACCAAACAACTCATACTAGCTTTAGGTTTGACGTCAGCAAACCAAACAACTCATACTAGCCGTGGGTTTGACGGCAGCCACCCAAACTGCTCATACTAACCTTAAGTTTGACGGTAGCCAGCCAAACAGTTCATATTAACCTTGGGTTTGATTTCAGCCAACGAAACAGCCCATACTAACCTTGTGTTCGACCTCAGCAAACCAAACAGCTCATACTAACCTTAGGTTTGACGTCAGCAAACCAAACAGTTCATATTAATCTCGGGTTTGACGTCAGCAAACCTAACAATTCATATTATTACCCAATAGTCTATATAACTTATAATTAGTCATTTTTGACTGTTTCTGGCCTTTTGTCCAATTTCGGCTCTAGGGGTGAAAGTCAAAACTGTTTTCCCGGTCAGAGCGAACTGTTACCCGGCGCGAATTCGATGCGCAGAAATCCCCCCTCGAGAGCCCCGTTCAAGCGTTTCGGTGACCGCGACTCATTGTTGAAGCAATGGCAAAACATTGATACTAATATTTATTCAGTAATAAAACAATTGTTTCATGGTTATTTTGGGAACAGTCAAAACTATCATCCCTCGGTAGGGGGAATCCCTGGGGAACTGTTTGCCCTTGGCCTAGCGGTCTCGGGCAAACAGTTCCCCAGGGATTCCCCCTACCTCGGGATGATAGTTTTGACTGTTCCCCAAATAGCCATGAAACAATTGTATACTAACCTTGGGTTTGACGTCAGCAAACCAAACAGCTCATACTAACCTTGGGTTTGACGTCAGCCAACCAAACAGCTCACACTAACCTTGGGTTTGACGTCAGCCAACCAAACAGCTCACACTTACCTTGGGTTTGACGTCAGCAAATCAAACAGCTCACACTTACCTTGGGTTTGACGTCGGCCAGACCGTCGTGGTAGATCATTTTGAAGTGACAACTGCGAATGGTGAATGTATTTATCTTCACACAAAGACTGCAACGTTGTTCCCACATGCTTTCGCTCCAAGTTGACTTGGTGAATGTCACGTCGCACTTACTTCCGGTCACGGCCGTGTTAGAGGTTACATTGTAGACGCTGTCGAACTCGTAGTAATGCGGCTGGTTACAGGACTGGGACGAGTTGGTGTTCACTACAACACACAATACACAAATGTCATGTATATATGTGGCATTCAGTGTTATATCGGTTTTAGGCTGTATGTCATATATATTTTGTGTTTTTATTTGGTTTTTTTATTCCGACACACGTTCTGTGATCTCGTATATCGTGCGTGTCTAACGTTAGTCTTGAATCATGCTAGATGTATTTGTTAAGTGCCCTGGTCGTATTCGAGACCCGGGTAATGTATAGATTTATAATCTGATATACTGACTTGTTTACCTGACAAATGAATGTATCTTAAACTTACTTCAGTCCAAGTATCCGTGTTTTTATTCAACTGTGCCACGAACTAGAAATTGTCTATCTGTATGGCACCTAATCCCAACAAAAAATTATACAATGGCGCCCGCTTAGGAAGCTCACAGAATCCGAGCCTTGCTCTAATAAATATCGCTGTTATCCACAGAGATCTTTCATAGAGAGAAAAATATAACTAGCTTCCTACCGCCTTATTAGTTTTTAATGTATCATAACATCGGGACGAGTCAGTGTTCAAAGAATCATAACATTGGGACGAGTCAGTGTTTACGCTATGATAGCATTGGGACGAGTTAGTGTTTAGTGTATCATAATGTTGGGACAAGTCATTGTTTACGGTATGATAGCATTGGGACGAGTTAGTGTTTAGTGTATCATAATGTTGGGACAAGTCGGTGTTTAAGGTATAATAACATTCGGACGAGTTAGTGTTTAAAGTAGCATAACATTGAGACTAGTCAGTGTTAACCGTATGATAGCATTGGGACGAGTCAGTGTTTAGTGAATCATAATGTTGGGACGAGTAAATAAAATTGGGACGAGTAAGTGTGTACAGTATCATAACATTGGGACGAGTAAGTGTGTACAATATCATAACATTGAGACTAGTCAGTGTTAACCGTATGATAGCATTGGGACGAGTCAGTGTTTAGTGAATTATAATGTTGGGACGAGTAAATAAAATTGGGACGAGTAAGTGTGTACAGTACCATAACATTGGGACGAGTAAGTGTGTACAGTATCTTAACATTGGGACGAGGAAGTGTGTACAGTATCATAACATTGGGACGAGAAAGTGTGTACAGTATCTTAACATTGGGACGAGGAAGTGTGTACAGTATCATAACATTGGGACGAGTAAGTGTGTACAATATCATAACATTGAGACTAGTCAGTGTTAACAGTATGATAGCATTGGGACGAGTCAGTGTTTAGTGAATTATAATGTTGGGACGAGTAAATAAAATTGGGCCGAGTAAGTGTGTACAGTATCATAACATTGGGACGAGTAAGTGAGTACAGTATCATAACATTGGGACGAGAAAGTGTGTACAGTATCATAACATTGGGACGAGTAAGGGTGTACAGTATCATAACATTGGGACGAGTAAGGGTCTACAGGATCATAACATTGGGACGAGTAAGTGTGTACAGTATCATAACATTGGGACGAGTCAGTGTTTAGTGTACATGATGTAAGAGGAGTTAGTGTACAGAGTGGGACTAAACAGCGTTCACATGGAACGATGAAACATGGCGACGGGACAAACTGGTTTTGAATGTAATTCGACCTTCAGGATGAGTTGATTGGCATTGTAAAACATTAGAACAAGAATCCAGGGCAGCATACATAATGTAAACAGTTGGTATCGATGTGGACTCGGTTGTCCTTGTGCTACGGTAGGGGCTCTGACATGGATGGATCTCGCTGTAACCCGAAGTGTGTCGGCAAACAACACTTATTTCAATTTTTTTATATATCTTTATATCCTGTTCACAGTATGGCAACTCTAGTTATCTCCCTTACCTGTGTCATTGTCGATCCTACACGTTTTATAGACATAATTATCAATATAAAGCAATGCCAGCATTCCGCGGAACGTACAGAATATTTGTACATGTCTATATTAATTACATACAGCTAGGAAAACAGCATGCTTCGGATGAGCCAGCAAGCACTCTTACTAAGGTTCGCTTCATCGTACTGTACATGTAGATTTTCTAAAGAGAAAATCGTTTCTAATTAACGGAACAAATAACAGATGTGAAGAATGCGACTGGTGTAAATCTGAGTGGTTAGTACGACTCTGAACCTCAGTGTGTAACGTTCTCCACTGTCTTTCGCCGTAACTGAAGGATATGACTTGTGTGCACTTGTAATTATCAGTGGTTATAACGACTTTGAACCAAAGCGTCAGCTTTTCAACACTGTGTAAGTGGGTGCAAGAAACGACAACTCTGGGTAGAGATTGTTAGTGTAAAGAACGACAACTCTGGGTAGAGAATCATGAGTGTAAGGAACGACAACTCTGGGTAGAGAGTGTAAGAGTAAGGAACGACAACTCTGGGTAGAGATTGGTACTGCTATATCTGTGATTGTCTCCTTCACTATAATTAAGATTTCTACTTTCAAATCCAAGTGTTCTCCGGTTTTACCTTGCCTCGACGTGAACACTCACTAAAATGACTACATACAGTCCAAATTATAATTTCTCCGTTTCTGATAATCAAATAAACTATACAGTGTTTTTGCTTATTACATGCTCTACGGTCTTTGACATCTATTTTTAGAAGTTTCATTAGCTGGTTGCATTTGGTTTAAACTTTGTTTTTATTCAATTTCTGTTTGACAATACATCGAAGTACATGTTTTATAGAACAGAAAAGGAAACAAAAACAAGTGTCGTGACACTTATGTAAATTTTGGTTGCATTTATGGGAAGTTTAGATGGTGGCATTTATGGTTAGAAGTTAAAAAATTCTTTGTTCTTGAAAAAACAACCAAAACACTTTATATTTTTAAAAAGATAAATAAAACTAAAAATCCCCGGGAATCTCACTGTAATTTGAGCCACAATGTGTCTGGCAGTAACGATAAATACCATGAAACACGTCGGTTTACACAAGGGAACGGCCCTACTTTTACTGGGAGTGGGTTCACAGAGTCAATAAAGACCGATGCGTCAGGATCAGGACTTCTAAACAGGAATGCAGGTCTAATCAACTCTTCATTACTACTGGTATTACAAAGTAAACATGTTTAGTTATGATCGCGCGTGTATATACTAATATCTATACACATGCCGAGTAACAGGACACTGACATCATCATTAAATATCTGACAGTCAACGCTACAACAAGTAACCCCACCGGATATAGATACATACACATTTGTTGTAACCCGTATGTAGCTGGGAGGGAGCTCCACCAAAGAATGGAGACAGCTATCACTGGCCATTGCAGCAGCAATCCCTGGACTTGTGTTTTCATGTTCACTCATATATCTACAAAGATACAAAAATTACAAGCACACGTCACACAGGAACTGTGCGGCAAATGTTCACATTCGTCAAGTCCTCATAAATATCACAGTATTTTAATAAAATTATATATAAAAATAATATTCAAAAGAAAACTGACGGATTGTCGAAGGGATGACGGAATCTGTGGACAAGATTATATCCAGTGTGCTGCTTCTCTTATTGTTATAACTTGCGTGCATTTTTTTCGATTATTTTTTTTCTTGAATAAAACATAGCTTAACCTTATACAGTTCATGACCGAATGTAACGAAATCTAGCAGATTATTACGACGTATTATGATACCTCATACAGCGTGTCTGATTTGATTATATTGATCGCATGATCACGCGCTCGAGTTTCCCCGATCATATTTCCCTAATCCGGAGCCTCTCTAGGCAACAGCCACCATAACCGTAGTCTCGTTCAACCAGTCGTTTGATCACTTCTCTGTTCGGCGTAGCGTATGCAGACAACAAGAGCCTGGTTGAACGAGACTACCAAAACCGACTTCCGAGTGACTGAAGCAGACGACAACAATTGCGCGTCAACTCGATCGTCTTTAATATTTGTGTTATTGTTGTGTTACAGCACAATACAATAGTTATTCCCTTTCTCTCCTTTCAAGGGCGATACATTTCGTCTACGATCAACTATTACCATTTTTGTGGGAACTATGCCTCTATTCGTATTGCCATCCGCAGCACTTTAACGGGTTATGGTTAGGGTAAGGGGTAATGCTTTCAATCAATTTTTCGTTTTTCTTTTGTGGAAGTTATTTCCATTTTCTTATTTTCTTTTCAATTTTTCGAGCAACTACATGTATTTCTACATCTCCTGACACAAATTAATTAAACTTGGTACCTGTAACTTCTGTTATTATAATAGGAAGTTGTTAGTGTGCGATCGATGAAGTGGGGGTACATGTTCTATATTTGTTAGCCGTGGCAACCCCTTATACTGAAAGGTATATTTTAAAATCCTCGTTATATAAAGGTATTCTCCAAGGAATTCGAAAGGTTAGGAAAATCCAGTATTTGACTTAAAGATAGGTGTTTTTAGCCACTATATTATAACACATTGTTCTTCTACAAAAGTCAAGATTGGCTAGAATAATAGGAAGACAGAAAAATTTGAAGCTTTCAGTAAACTTCTAGCAGCAGTATAAAAATAACACTGTAAAACCTATAATTTCCGCCTTATGAACAACATTAACCTATCAAAACATTGATTGTTATATAATGTGTGTTTCAGAACACATGTCACAAAGTGTAACGGACAAGTACCGTGTAAGTTGTCACTGCTTGGCTGCATGTAAATATAGCCAAGTGTTTCCTAATTACTATTTGACCATGTCTCAACATGTTGAGTAATTAGATATTGAGGTGTGAATGTTGCAAAAATGTTTTGATGGTCATTCCAGACCAACAGTTTCCGTTTTATTGGATACTTTTGCCTTCCCGTCCTCTGTTTCCGTCATTGGACATGCCACATTAAGTCACCAATGCTCGTTTACTTGAATGTGATCCATTACGTAATGATCACGTTTTTAGTCAAACTTTTCCGCGATGTTTACTTACCTTGATATATCATAGCTGGCAACGGGACTGTTAATGATGTGTCAAGTCTTGTCTAGTCTCGTCTGTTCTCGTCAGTACGACGTGACTCTGTCATGGAGATCCTCATGGCTGCACCTGTTGTGAGAAACGTTAGCAATACATTCCAGTCTACAAGTTGTGTGCTTCTCGTTAAACATCAATAAAAACATGCATATCTTCTCATCCTCCATAACAAAGGGCCGAAGAGGCCTGCATGCACATTAATTCTACAAGCTTCATGTATTTTGGTCATTCTTATTTGATGCGTCTTCCAAAGCAAAACAGTTCTTCATTCCTTTGATCTGTTAATATCGTTGTCATTGGAAACAGTATTTTAGTGAAAGAAAATTAAGGCATTTGATGTCAAACACTAATGGCTGTTATACAGCGTAATACCAGATAAAACCCTCTCAGTGGCGTGGAGGTTTCCATTTTCGCTGACCTCAAGAGGCCTAGCAGCACTTAATGTTAGTATTGCCCCTTAGATAATTATCTGAGTCTGACTGGTACTTAATTATAATTGTTCGGACAGCCTCGCCTTTGATATTGAGATTCTAGTACAATTATTATCACTTTACTTCTCATTAGAATTAGGCTACAATTCAAGAGAGAAAACGTCGTTATAGAAACACGTTCACGTTAATTCCACACAAGCTTTATAATATAGCTTATATAGCACTGTGCCAACCGGTAATGTATAAACGGAATACACATGTACGATGTACCTGCCCCTCTTACTTACCCTGCTCCACATGGAAGGTGTGTCTATTAAATTAAATATGATGTGCTCCACGTGCTGATGGTAGTGTTAAATATGTATTTAGAGATACACGCGTACATATGTGTGCCGGTAGATTTAAACACACACGTGAAAGCCCGTCAGTTCTAATACCGACTATGAGTCTGACATACTGTATGCGCGCGTATGTAAGTAATTGATACCTGAAGTAGCAATTAAATCCCCTCCACTTCACCTCACTTACGGCGGCGCGCGTGCGACAAAGTTAGCTAGTGTTAACTGACGCCTTCTGTGTCAGTTAGGCAGACTATCGTTAGTATAATCACGTATAATTAATATGGCACCGGGTCAAACGGGAGCAAAGCCCTGCAAATGGGATGAACTGATGAATTATCGCAAGACCAACATTTAAAAAAAAAAAAAAAAATGTTATAATTGAAATATCGCGAGACCGACATTGAATCAATTACATCACGTCCTGTTAAAACACAAAAGTATTCAAATTACGTGACGTGTGACTCTAACGTTGTTTTATATTTGTTTTATTATTTGTGAATTATGACGGACTTACATAAAAACCTTGTAAATGGGTACACCCCTCCCCCCAACCACCACCACCACCACCCGGATGGGGATTAGTGGCGTATTTAATCTCATTCCGAGCAAAATGTCCAAACCTGATTGAAATGTCACAGTAGATTGCACAAACAATGACAGTCGAGTCGAAAGGAGTTCCATAATGACACAAGTCACGCATCTTTTCGTGGTTTTTCGTTCCGTATACCATGCAAATAGAGAAAATACAATGTGTTCGATGTACGCACGGACGATAAATGTGTGGACGATGAACGATGTACGCACGGTCGATATCCGGACGCACGATGTATGCGCGGACGAGAGTTGTAAAGATTCAGTCGTATAATATATTATACCCATGTACGATGTGTGTAAGCACAGCCGATTTAGGCGCAGACTATCTACAATATATACAAAATAAAAGAAGACATATCTGGCTCTAGGCATTACACGATATTGGGAGAATAATAGAGTTAAACAAGAGACGGGCGCATCATTACTGTTTGTTGTCGTGGGAGGGCCTACGTACAGCCTGTTGGAGCTGACAGGCGAGTGTGTATCTTTATAACGACGCTCCTGTGCTTTATCGGCGTTGAAACATTATGTAAACAACATTGTTTGAAAATAATTTGGAAGTAAAACAGATGTGGACATTCCTCAGTAATGGCTGAGGATCTAAACATCAACTGGAAATTGATCCGCGTTGTCTCACTTCCCAGATTGGGGTTCAAAGTGTGGAATAAACTGGAGCACATTCCCTGTAACTCAGTTAGTCTGGGAGTAATTAGTGTTTATACGCTGTAATAGCTAGTGATTACCGTCTCCCCTCTGTCGTAACGTGGCTCCCTTAGGGGGGTATCCAACAGGCCTCCTTCTTACCAGCTATATACTTCTCCTTACCCAACCCTGAAACAACACCTTGACCCCCTTCCCGAGACAAAATTGTCATAGTCTGCAAGATGGGGAAGGGGGCGGGGGACGGGGGCAAGGCAAGGCGTACTGTGATCTCTAAAAGTAGACTATAGTTCAGCGAAATAAATTTCGAAAGATTGTTATCTAAACAGTAATATCAATCAAATACAAACCGGTGCGAACATTATAGATCAATCTGAACATGCTTCAACCGTTTAGATTCCATATCATTTTTATCTATTATACAAATCATAATTCCTGGTTGTCCCTATGAATTTTCAAGTTAGCTTCCCGAAATTGGGGATCGATCAAAATGGCGACGACGAAGAAATAATGACGTCACGTTCAAATAGCGTTACCCATATATACTGTCAGAGGTCGGAGTCCCGAAAGCTGTCTGCATCAACATAGTATGATTCATTAGCCCAAAGTTTTACTAGCATTCCTTAGCTCATGTACATTCATTACCTGTAACTTACATTTTTCTATAGGAAACATTATTCAACTAAAAGGAAATGTCCGCTACTTAAGATATTACTTAAACGCCAAAGGAAGAACTGTATCGGCACAGGAATTCCCAAAAGTTAAAGAACGTGCTTAAAACTTTGGCCTGAAAGGTAGGTGTGGTTTTATTTAGTTTAACGTCCTATTAAAAGGTAGGTACATGTATTGAAGGCACGAAATGTTTGTGGAACTGTTTGTCAGGTTGTCAGTTGGACAAAGGCATTTGCGTTTAGTGAACTATTGGTCCATTTACCTGTTGGAAAAAACAATTTCGTCTAAAACTATTTGTTAATTTGACGGTTTAACAAAGACAAATACATATAGTGAACTGTTTTTCAATTTGACTATTGGACAAAGACAATTACGTATAGTAAGTTGTTGGTTCGTTTGTTTATTGGATATGGACAATTCGTTTTGGGAATTGTTGGCTCGTTTGCCTGTTGCACAAAGACAATTACGTAAAGTGAACTGCCGGTCCATTTGTCTGTTGGACGGCGACAAATTCGTAAAGTGAACTGCCGGTCCATTTATCTGTTGGACGGCGACAAAAACGTAAAGTGAACTGCCGGTTCATTTATCTGTTGGACGGCGTCAAAAACGTAAAGTGAACTGCCGGTCCATTTATCTGTTGGACGGCGACAAATACGTAAAGTGAATTGCCGGTCCATTTATCTGTTGGACGGCGACAATTACGTAAAGTTAACTGCCGGTCCATTTGTCTTTTAGACGAAGACCATTACGTTTAGCGAACTGTCTGTCTATTTGTCAATCGGACTGATCAAAATGTCTCATGGACAAACTCAATTACGGATAGCGAACATTTCGTCTACAAGACAGATCATTTCAGTGGTCCACGAAAGACAAAAAGGTGAACTTAATTTAACATGCTTCCAGTGGCGTTAGAAACAATACTACAAGTGTATATATGAGCGATACATCTGTTACATACATCATTTACGCATTTTATTTACATAGATATATATTACGCAGTTTCAATCATAATTAACTAGACAGTGATATACAATGTACTTGGATTATATGCAAGTAACATTTCGTTCTGCATAAAGATGCTCAGTGACCAATGTCATGTCTGCAGTAAGTACTTCATACTACTCTATCTTATGGTGTACATATTGTGTACACTACAAAGTGGAACATTTTCTCGAGTGGAACATAGTCTCGAGTGCTGGTACTTCATAATTCTATAGCGCATCTTTATAGTCTTACATTGTCTCGGGTATTTGCAATTAATAACGTCATGATAGACGTACACTTGTATAATACATATGTAAATGTTTTGTGGTATGGGCCTACATGCATGTACACACGATGTCTCGCTTACATGTATCTAGTACTCTCCTTAAAGATTTTGGAATGAATTGTCAAGATTTCTTCGATTTCTTCTAGCTTATCCCCCTACAGTGGATGTACGAAACTTCTTACATCCAACAGATCAAATCGTAACAATCTCCTTTTACATATATTATCAAATATTCTGGGGACGGGGCCAGTCTGCTAGTACTAACGTTGTGTGGGAATGATACCAGACGTAATAACTTGATTTCAGTAACGGTACAAGGACATGTACAATACTCACGTTGTTTTGAGTACTATGTACCCGGTACTGAGGTTGTCTCTAGCCAACGTATCACTTATTATAAATACTCACGTAGTTTCGATTACTGGTATTCCATCACATACAACAGACGATACACTCACTTCCTCAACCCATGTACGTAGTATACCAGAGAGCCAGGCAGGTTGATGAAGCACAATAGTAAGAGGGTTTCAGTATACACATATAGACACAGGTGGAGATACAGACTCCGGATCCCGGGCTGATGGACGCTCCAGCGAGCACGGAATTATAGCCGACATGCAAGATTTCAATACCAGTTATATACATATGTTAAAAGAGAGACATTTTATAGATTACTTTAGGTATCCTGCTGGTAGGTAAACGTCTGATGATTCGTGTGCCAATCCAGGAATCATCGATATCACAGAGTAATTGGTCGGCCATTTTCTCTGTTATTTGAATCACGTTTGGCAGTCCCCATTCTATCCTCTATAGTCCCAGTCTGACTCTGTTTTCCGGTCTATCCTCCATTAATGTATGTATCATCCCAAACTCACATTCGCTAACAACATAGGATGCCCTCTAGCGGACAAAAACTTTTATCGCGTTCGGGGGGAATTCCTTCCCCTATCACCATGGTTACAGTGCTACCGTCGTAAGTGGTAGTCTACAGGCAATTAAAGGCACTCAACGCTCCATATTAAAAATACTGGGTTATATGACCCCTGCCTCCCCACTAATTGGTGCGTAGGGGTCGACTGTGCCAAGGGGGTCTGCGCGATCCCACAGGAGTCAGGAGTTACGTCACTTGACATCAGCGCCACCATGTCCGGTGGAGACAGGCCCGATTGGAAAGTGTCAACCATTCAAGTGATACGTCAGGGAAACGGCGTCTGAGACTGAAAACTTTTTTAAATTATCGTCTAAGTCAACGGGTTTCATACTTCAATACGGAACTTATGTCGTTCAAGTAGTGTCCCTGTGGGTATGATAGTCCATGTATGTCTGAAGTGTCCCTCCAAGAAGAGAGTGTCCCTATATGGAGGTAGTGTCCCTCTATATACATATAGGTTGTGTCCCTATATGAAGGTAGTGTCCCTGTGTGTATATTACTCCATGTATGTCTGTATTGTCCCTCCAAGAAGACAGTGTCCCTATATGGAGGTAGTGTCCCTCTATATACATGTAGGCAGTGTCCCTATATGGAGGTAGTGTCCCTCTATATACATATAGGTTGTGACCCTATATGAAGGTAGTGTCCCTGTGTGTATATTACTCCATGTATGTCTGTATTGTCCCTCCAAGAAGACAGTGTCCCTATATGGAGGTAGTGTCCCTCTATATACATGTAGGCAGTGTCCCTATATGCAGGTAGTGTCCCTCTATATACATGTAGGTTGTGTCCCTATATGAAGGTAGTGTCCCTGTGTGTATATTGCTCCATGCATGTAGGTAGTGTCCCTACATATGCATATTTAGGTAGTGTCCCTCTATATATATGTACATGTAGCTAGATTCCCTATACTTTATGTAGGTAGTGTTCCTCTATATAAATGTATATGTAGGCAATGTCCCTATAATAAGGCAGTGTCCCAATATTTAGATAATGTCCCTCTATACACATGTGCAGGTAGGTAGTGTCCCTGTATGCAGGTATAGTGTTCCTGTATGTAGGTAATACTCCTTGTGTGTAGGCAGTGTCCCTCTATGACTATAGTACATTATTGATGTCCCTATATGTAGGTAGTGTCCCTAAATGTACTATAATTCATTACAATTGTCCCTCTATCTAAGCAGTGTCCCTATATGTAGGTAGTGTCCCTAAATGTACTATAATACATCATAATTGTCCCTCTATCTAAGCAGTGTCCCTATATGTAGGTAGTGTCCCTAAATGTACTATAATACATTATAATTGTCCCTCTTTCTAAGTAGTGTCCCTCTATAACTATTGTACATTATTGATGTCCCTATATGTAGGTTTTGTTCCTAAATGTATTATAATACATTATAATTGTCCCTCTATCTAAGTAGTGTCCCTCTATGACTATAGTACATTAGTGATGTCCCTATATGTAGGTTTTGTCCCTAAATGTACTATAATACATTATAATTGTCCCTCTTTCTAAGTAGTGTCCCTCTATAACTATTGTACATTATTGATGTCCCTATATGTAGGTAGTGTCCCTAAACGTACTATAATACATTACAATTGTCCTTCTATCTAAGCAGTGTCCCTATATGTAGGTAGTGTCCCTAAATGTACTATAATGCATTACAATTGTCCCTCTATCTAAGCAGTGTCCCTATATGTAGGTTTTGTCCCTACATGTACTATTATACATTATAATTGTCCCTCTATCTAAGTAGTGTCCCTCTATGACTATAGTACATTAGTGATGTCCCTATATGTAGGTTTTGTCCCTAAATGTACTATTATACATTATAATTGTCCCTCTAACTAAGTAGTGTCCCTCTATAACTATTGTACATTATTGATGTCCCTATATGTAGGTAGTGTCCCTAAATGTACTATAATACATTATAATTGTCCCTCTTTCTAAGTAGTGTCCCTCTATAACTATTGTACATTATTGATGTCCCTATATGTAGGTTTTGTTCCTAAATGTATTATAATACATTATAATTGTCCCTCTATCTAAGTAGTGTCCCTCTATGACTATAGTACATTAGTGATGTCCCTATATGTAGGTTTTGTCCCTAAATGTACTATTATACATTATAATTGTCCCTCTATCTAAGTAGTGTCCCTCTATGACTATAGTACATTAGTGATGTCCCTATATGTAGGTTTTGTCCCTAAATGTACTATAATACATTATAATTGTCCCTCTATCTAAGCAGTGTCCCTATATGTAGGTTTTGTCCCTAAATGTACTATTATACATTATAATTGTCCCTCTATCTAAGTAGTGTCCCTCTATAACTATTGTACATTATTTATGTCCCTATATGTAGGTTTTGTTCCTAAATGTATTATAATACATTATAATTGTCCCTCTATCTAAGTAGTGTCACTCTATAACTATTGTACATTATTGATGTCCCTATATGTAGGTAGTGTCCCTAAATGTACTATAATACATTACAATTGTCCCTCTATCTAAGCAGTGTCCCTATATGTAGGTTTTGTCCCTAAATGTACTATAATACATTATAATTGTCCTCTATCTAAGCAGTGTCCCTATATGTAGGTTTTGTCCCTAAAAGTACTATTATACATTATAATTGTCCCTCTATCTAAGTAGTGTCCCTCTATGACTATAGTACATTAGTGATGTCCCAATATGTAGGTTTTGCTCCTAAATGTACTATAATACATTATAACTGTCCCTCTATCTAATCAGTGTCCCTCTATGACTATAGTACATTAGTGATGTCCCAATATGTAAGTTTTGCCCCTAAATGTACTATAATACATTATAACTGTCCCTCTATCTAATCAGTGTCCCTCTATGACTATAGTACATTAGTGATGTCCCAATATGTAGGTTTTGCCCCTAAATGTACTATAATACATTATAACTGTCCCTCTATCTAATCAGTGTCCCTCTATGACTATAGTACATTAGTGATGTCCCAATATGTAAGTTTTGCCCCTAAATGTACTATAATACATTATAATTGTCCCTCTATCTAAGTAGTGTCCCTCTATTACTATAGTACATTATAATTGTCCCTCTATATAAGTAGTGTCCCTCTATTACTGTAATACATTAGTGATGTCCCCATATGTAGGTAGTATCACGTTATGCACTGTTGGGTTTCCCTATATTTAGACAGTAGCAATAGATATATATAAATATGATGGACCTCTGTGTGTGTGATAAGTCACTGGTTTGATATGTATACATGTACAATTCAAAATAATGTCAACAAGTTGAACTTCTCGTATAAAGTCATGTGAAGCTCGTGCTGATTTATGCTATCCGATATTTAGTATTTGTTTGTTTCTATAAGTTTGTTTTGACTGGCTGAGATGATGATGATGGAGCTAGGATATACTACACATTACTGTCAGTTGACTGACACAATTAGTGTCATGTTGAGGAAGGGGGGCGGGGATGTAAGGGAGGGGGTCATGATGTGGTAAGAGTCTGTACGTGATGATGTAATATGTAATATCTTATCAACATAGAGACCGTCGGTAAGCGTGTCCCCGGGGATGGGAGAGGATTAGTTCTGTGTAAGTCGTTTTGAGTTCTGTACAACAATCCCCATGGCTACAGAATCTATAGAATACGGACAGTTCCGCTCCCTCCCGATTCGTTGGATAAACATGCTAGGATTGTTTTTGTTATTCACTATTTGGTAACATCAAAGCCCTACTTGCTCAAAGTTGATAAGAGTTAACCGACGGGCTTTCAAAGCAAATACATCCTCAGAACTTATCCATCTAATCCATGTAAACAATTCTATACCGGTGAAATGATGTTAGGTACTCCTGATTATGTCGTATTATCATTTCAAAATGTTCACTAATCACTACCTAACACTTAATGCTTTGTGCCGTCGTCTTCCATTGTGACGTCATGATTCATTACACCAGTTTCCCCGATCAGAAATAAGAATAATGCATTTCCAAGGAAAACATGGTTTCCTGCATATGATTTGATCGACGTTATGTGAGAAAAAGTTCCCCAAACTCGTGGTGGCTGGTTATCATGTTTATCTGACGCTCTTTAGTGAATTTTCAAAGACACTCGGTAAACCTCGTGTCTCAAGTAAGATAAACACTATACCCTATCATCTCTTGTCGGGCAATCTCAATGCATCAGCTATACGTTAATATTCAGCACTGAAATGTACAATTTGAACTTAGCTCTAATGCGTTAACGAGGGCCAATTACCAGTCACACGGAGAGGGTGACGAGTGGTTCTGAAGATGAAAGTGGCGCACCTTGTATACTCAATTAGGTACGCATTATCAGTGCCAGTACATCGCTAGTACTGTCTCGGGCATGGACCCCCTCACAGGGGTCTATTAACTTTATACAACGGTAAATACATGGATTCCCCTCACAGAGGACTATTAACTTTATACAACGGCAAATACATGGACTCCCCTCACATGGGTCTATTAACTTTATACAACTGTAAATACATGGACTCCCCTAACAGGGGTCTATTAACTTTATACAACGGTAAATACATGGACTCCCCTCACAGGGGTCTGTAATGTTTATATGAAGGTAAATACATGCACGTCTTCAGAGACCTATATTCTATATATAAAGGATGGATGTCGTGTACTAGACTGACACGTGCGTTTAACTGCAAGCCGGCCTTGACGAGGGTTTTTAGGGATCAAAAGTCTATAAATAAATATGTACAGTTGGTAAAATCAAAGCACCATGTCTTTAGTGAATTTGTTTGAATCGTGATTTTCCTTGACGAGGTTTGTTTTGATTTCTTTTCGTTGCAATATTGTAAAAGTGAGCAATTTGTTAAATATTAACTATCTATTCAGATTTAAATATCATCAACTTTCGTCAAGTTTGTTGAAATATTACAATTATGTATCAACAGAAGTCTATTTCCTCTTGTTTTCGGTGATATCAATCATAATCCTTTGTATAATTTAGATATATTTCACAGCAATTTCCCCCGAGACCTATTTTCTACATCATATATTGACTAGTAAATTACAGCCGATGGCTGAACTCCAATACGGCCGTCAGATTCCTGCTGAGCGAGATTCCTCTACACTTTGTGCGTACATTGCAATATCAATACTCCTCACATTTAATGTAAATGGGATTCGTATACACCAATTTCATCCTGACTGGATATTACCAATATGTAATAATCATGTTTCTTGTCATGAGATGATTTCGAGAGCGAGAACGTGGTTGAATTAAAGGAGGGAAACTTTCGTCTAATAATGACCTGCTAGGAAGACGCAACTTTGCGTGTAGTACTTTATTTTTACTGGCGGGATCTGATACTGGATTACGTCACTTCGGTTTCATGCAGGCGTTATTGTAACACTGATAGCAGTATTATTACATTTCCTCTCAAAATACCTCTTCTGCGAAGGAGGAGCGAAAACCATCACCTTCCATTTTGTCTATACCCTTTATCATGCCACCCCTGTAGGTCGGGGATTGAGAAAGAGATATACTTGCTGCGAGCCTTCGGCATGGTATTTCAGTGAGGTAGCACTCTAAAGTCGGCATCAGATTAGCACAATCGCAAGGAGGCGAAATACACCAACGTACCGCCTCTATCATACAATGTATATAGAGACAATACACACATACTTTACACACATGGAGGCAAGTCCTTCAATGACCTTATCTGTTAGTAGGACTGTGTACATAATGAAAACAAAGCAAACCTTTAACAATCAACTTTTTTAAGTGTTACACAGTTTGTATCTTGTTTGCCAGTTTCCTTCAAATTTCGTTGCCCCTTGACAAAAAAACATATAATGTTTCTGTCGTTTTGCACGATTAAGTCCGAAAACAGTTATTTCTGAAGCCGTGGATTTCTCGTCGAGAGCGCTTGCCTGTCATACTATGTAGGACATTCTCAAGAAATAAACAGTAAACGACACAAGCATTTTGGAAATATTTTAAGTTTTACAAAAGAAAGGGATGTTTTGATAGGGTAACAAAGCCGGATAGTCGTATAGAATGCTAATTTATTTTATGTTCTTGTCATGAAAACAATGCAGCATACGTTTACATAAAAATTGCTCAAAATCTGGGATCCAAATATTAAAACGATGCCGCGTGCTTTCTCCTGATAACACGGACTGTAAACAAGTGGCCCATAAGGCCGTATCACTCACCTACATTTAAGATAGTTATAAAAATAATCTCATTAAAAGAAACGTTTCTAGGGATGGGACCAATCCAGGTGGCATATATGTATTCGTCTCTTTATACTCAAAAATTGTACATGTATGGCTAAAGAATAGATATCTCAATTGTTTCCACGCTATGATTCAGAAACTAAACCCCTAAGGGCGGAGCAAACCTAAGGCCAATTCTGGTAGCATAAATAATTATGTACTGTATTTGTCTTTTCATGCCATCCAATTTAACACATGGTTATAAGGTGATCAATTTTTTCAAAGTTATGACCTAGGGCCAAACCTAGGGACTCAGTCTCGAGTAATGGGAAAGGACCCTGAGGTAAAGCTGGAAGCGTATGTGTACTCCCTTTTTATATTTAGCAAATGTAAAAAGTGAGGATTTCAACCGTTTCCAATGCTATGGACAAGGAACTATAAGGTCCCTAAGGTTTGGGCGGACCGAGAAGTAAACCCTTGTAGGATACGTGGGGCGGACCGAGAGGTAAAACCTTGTAGGAAACGTGGGGCGGACCGAGAGGTAAATCCTTGTAGGATACGTCGGGCGGACCGAGAGGTAAAACTTTGTAGGATACATGGGGCGGACCGAGAGGTAAACCCTTGTAGGATACGTGGGGCGGAACGAAAGTTAAAACCTTGTAGGATACGTGGGGCGGACCGAGAGGTAAATCTTTGTAGGATACGTGGGGCGGACCGAGAGGTAAACCCTTGTAGGATACGTGGGGCGGAACGAAAGTTAAAACCTTGTAGGATACGTGGGGCGGACCGAGAGGGAAATCCTTGTAGGATACGTGGGGCGGACCGAGAGGCAAAACCTTGTAGGATACGTGGGGCGGACCGAGAGGTAGAACCTTGTAGGATACGTGGGGCGGACCGAGAGGAAAAACCTTGTAGGATACGTGGGGCGGACCGAGAAGTAAAACCTTGTAGGATACGTGGGGCGGACCGAGAAGTAAAACCTTGTAGGATACGTGGGGCGGACCGAGAGGGAAAACCTTGTAGGATACGTGGGGCGGACCGAGAAGTAAAACCTTGTAGGATACGTGGGGCGGACCGAGAAGTAAAACCTTGTAGGATACGTGGGGCGGACCGAGAAGTAAAACCTTGTAGGATACGTGGGGCGGACCGAGAGGCAAAACCTTGTAGGATACGTGGGGCGGACCGAGAAGTAAAACCTTGTAGGATACGTGGGGCGGACCGAGAGGTCAATCCTTGTAGGATACGTGGGGCGGACCGAGAGGAAAAACCTTGTAGGATACGTGGGGCGGACCGAGAGGAAAAACCTTGTAGGATACGTGGGGCGGACCGAGAGGGCAATCCTTGTAGGATACGTGGGGCGGACCGAGAGGGAAATCCTTGTAGGATACGTGGGGCGGACCGAGAGGAAAAACCTTGTAGGATACGTGGGGCGGACCGAGAGGCAAAACCTTGTAGGATACGTGGGGCGGACCGAGAGGTAAATCCTTGTAGGATACGTGTATTCGTCTCTTCACCACAAGCCATTAGATAATGTTATAAAATGTATATAGTTTTAGGGTTTTGGTCTAAATCATTTCAAATACGCACTATATCACTTTTTGATTCCGCCCCACACAGCCCCTCCACGTATACAATAGTGAATTACCACTACATGGGAAAGCTATCAACTAGTTTTGGTTGATATTCATCTCATAGTTCCAAAGAAGAAGAAGGTACTTAAATCAACAAGGCCAAGTTATAATGTTTAGTCTTGCCCTCAAAATACTTCACCTCCTCCAAAACCTCCCCCCCCCCCCTACCCCAGGGGTCACTCTCTTTGTTTTATAAAATTTCGAATTCTCATCTGATGAGGTTTTGCGGTTCAGAAGATGATGCTTACGACAGAGGATGCAGGGACACCACAGTACGTATAAGCTCGCCGAACGGTAACTAAACTGATACAATCTCCTGGTGTAAATATGACACAGACAGGTAATAAACACACCCGTGCTGAATGCCGTAATATAGGTAAAAAAGTCAAGTTGCTAATGGACCATTCGTCAATGTCCAGATAGCTGTAAGTTTTTGGCATAGAACACTTCTCCGACTCCTTGGAACGCCGGATATAATCAGCGTCTTCAGGAACATTACAATGAGTTTTTACTCTGCGCTAGTCAACATCCAAATACGACTTTGTAACTAATAAAATGTATACATTAAAACGACGAAAACTTGAAAAATAAAACATTGCACAAGTTGTCTACACTTGTATTTAAGTGAAAACTGTCGGAGATTCTTACACTTGAGTATTGTGTTCAGTAAACCACAAACTTTTACACATGTATTAATAGCAACAGTCACTCTTTGTCCAATCAGCCCAAAAACCGAAAGCTTGGACGTAAAGTGACTGCTGCTATTTATAGTGGTAGACATTAAGACACATGTTGTACTGATCAAATAGCTGCTGAGTAATGATCTGTCAATATGGCACGGTGAATGGCTTATAGAACACTTGTGCTATCAAAACATAAACAATTACTTAATAAGATATATGTTTACTCTATTCGTCTGGTAAGACACGTCATCACATAAATTAGTTGTTACATAGACATCACAACAGACGGAACGACATGTAGTTGTCTCACAAAATACCGTCATATAAATGCAATTGTTTCGTAAGTCACGTACGTGCTCACACGTCATATAAATGCAATTGTTTCGTAAGTCACGTGATCACACGTCATATAAATGCAATTGTTTCTTAAGTCACGTGATCACACGTCATATAGTTGTCTCATAAGACACATGTGATAAAGTTCGGGACAGATACGTCCGTCGTGTGTCCACTGAGGGGTCGATTGATGCCTCGCTGGGGGTCGCGCTGCTGGTGGTCTGAAACAGACAATATAACCGACGCATAAGAAAAAAATACTTAACACCGTAGAAACGGATTCATGTCATACAATGATTTCCTTTACATATTAATATCATTGATAATGCAGACTGCAGTTACTGTCCCGTAACTACAGGCTGACTTTCCATAAAGTTAACGGAAAATGGGAAGGGCCTATGTAAATAAACCAACGTTTACCTGTAGATTGGAAACAGAGGTGTTGTACCCGTAGTTTATAAACGATAATTCTTGTTTCTCTTTCTCAGGATCCAACACAAAGCCTTCTACATAGTCCACCAACTCTCGGTGTTTGACCAATGCCGGACCCCAGTCACGTGACGGCGCCAGAAGCAGCTTTACTTTCTATAAAGATGTAAGCAAGTATATGTATAATACAAGAATAACTTGCGTTTATTTTTAATGTCTCTATTGCATATAATTTTAAAGATAATTTTAAATTAAAGTGTTCCTGCAGAAGTGTCGAATTCATACTCCCGTGGCAGATTGAACTTTCTGCAATTTGTTTGATAACAAAATGTTCTATTAAATAGCAAAGTATTCTTATAAAATTGCACTCATATTGGTGAAAATATAATGTGACGAAAATAAACTGTTTTGTATGTGATTTAGGGAGGAGTACTTACATTGATGAGACCCTTCTCGTCGTTCTCCTTTGAAATCTTGTAAATGATGACAATCGGGATGAAGATTATGGAACAGAGGGAGAGGAGCCAGCCTAACGCCTCGGCCCACGCCGGGTACACGTAGGCGTCGTACGTAATGGGGGAGTAGTCCACAAACGAGAACACCAGGATAAACTGGGGAGGTAATTATAACAGCGGTAAACTGGGGAGGTAAACATAGCAGCGATAAACTGGGGAGATAAACATAGCAGCGATAAACTGGGGAGGTAAACATAGAAGCGATAAACTAGGGAGGTAAACATAGTAGCGATAAACTGGGGAGGTAAACATAGCAGCGATAAACTGTAAGGGCGGGTTCATGTAGGCGCAAAACCCTTCAACCAACCAACCAACCAAGAGAGGGGTAAAAGAGTGGTATGAATTGGGGAGGACATTATTTTTGGTTTAAAAATAATTTGTTTTAATTTGATAAATACATGCACAGTGTAGTACAATATTCAAATTAAAGAAAATGTGAACAGACATATTGGTACCTCAAGGTAACAGAACTAATTATCCCGACTGATACCTTACAAATCACCATTTTGCCAACTTACCACCATTCCTGCCGGACTGATACCTAACCAACAAATCTTCCACCATATAGACGGTCGGTAACCCTGCATGACCTCGATGTCACTTAGGAATCGGTTAATACCTGCAACGGTAGCATAACATCATATTATACACGGAGACTGACGACTGGTACATATATCTTGGACTAGTTGTCTGTATTATTTACTTTAGTAATAGCATGACATTTTGTTCTTAGTGTCTGTATATCAATTTATCTCGTGATCAACGTGTTACACAGTGGACATATACTCTTATCTTGTTTTGAGTTTGAACTTATTCTTTGACCTACCTTTATTTCGGGTTAAACTCAACTTACCGTAAATGAGGTTAATGACCATGAGTTCAGTCAGGCCTATGACCAGCAGTGACCATGAACCCACGTAGTGGTCAAGTAGCTGCAGCCAGTACATCCCACCCTGCAGTGCGTAATTCAAAATTGTACTTGTAGTTAAGCCTAACAAATATACACATTTTGTATACCTAGGTATCTACGATGCATGTAATGACATAATCGTCAAAAGTGACGGCGTCCATTGCCAATCAGAAGAACTCTTAAATAGGAGTAATGTATAGAACGCATTGTTTTTTTACAGTATATAATTTATAAGTATAAACACACTAGTTTATAAATTATATAACTTTAATGTATCAACAATGTCTAATTAATAAGTATATATACAATGCATATAACGCTTTAGTTTAAACAATTATATAACTACAATGTTTATAACACATGATTTTTTAAAATTATATAATTTCTAAGAATAAACAATGTCTAACTCGTTAGCATATTCAATGTACATAACGCATCAGTATGTAAAATTCTATAAATCATAAGTATACATAGTGTATAGGGCTAACTCATTAATTAATAATAGACCTAACTCATTAATAGATACACCGTACATACACATCAGTATATAATCAATATGTCTAACGATTATGTATATAACAGTGGATAATTAACAAATACCAACATCAATTATTTCTTAAATTTATTACATGATGCATTTTCTTGACATATAAGTTATTGATATCTACAATAGTAGTACTGACTTATTTCAACAGATGTTTTTGAACACATACATGTTCCTGTGTGTATAGGGTAAATCAACAGATGTTTTTGAACACATACATGTTCCTGTGTGTATTCCGTCTTTGCGTATTGCAGAGGTATCTTCTCTTGGGAGCAGGTATTGGTTTTTACGTCATTGGTTTGTGCGAGAAAATTACGCCGTTTTCTCAAAAATTGATGACGTTACCCTCACAAACAAGTGACGTAACAATCAATACCTCCTCCCAAGAGAAGATAACTCTGCAATACGCAAAGACGGAATAGGGTAAATCAACAGATGTTTTTGAACACATACATGTTCCTGTGTGTATAGGGTAAATAAGTCTCACCTGGGTAAGACATAACGCGTGAACGACTATGTACGTACGTGTATCATACCGAAGCTATACGGCCCTTCTTTTTAAATAAGAATAACTGATTTTCATTTTTTTCTTAAAATAAAGCTTTATCGCAGAGTTTTTTATGGTAAATTTATCAGAGAAAAAGAGAAAAAAAAAGTACAATAAGAATCCCTTGGTATAGGTTACCATGGAGTAGTAGACCAAATACAGTTATCATTAACATTTGCCATCTTGCTACATTTGCGTTTACACCACACTTAGCTGTGTATGATAAATAAAACTTAACTCTCTTTTTGGGCGTAAACAAATTATTGGTATTTGGGTGGGTAGCAATTGTTCATCTGTCCTTAAGCAGGTACAATCAACCCTATCGTATGACACCAGGGCCTCCTAAGGTGTGACACCAGGGCCTCCTAAGATGTGACACCAGGGCCTCCTAAGATGTGACACAAGGGCCTCCTAAGATGTGACACCAGGGCCTCCTAAGATGTGACACCAGGGCCTCCTAAGATGTGACACCAGGGCCTCCTAAGATATGTGACACCAGGGCCTTCTAAGTTGTGACACCAGGGCCACCAGGGCCTCCTAAGATGTGACACCAGGGCCTCCTAAGATGTGACACCAGGGCCTCATAAGATGTATAATAAATGCTCGTGTAAACAACTGATGTGTTACACAGCTTGGAGTTCAGTAAAAATGAATGCCCCGGGTGAGGATCGAACTCACGACCTTCAGATCGCTCTGTGCTTGTGATTATGAGACTGACGCGCTACCTACTGCGCTACCAAGGCTATGGAAACACACGTGTAGCTCCCAGTCATGGCGCGTGCATGCTATTATACGTTGAGGTGCAAAGCCTACAGAGAATGGCTGTCTAATTTATCTGTCATTGTCATCATCATCTCTCTCAGCATGATAAATGCACATGTTAAAACGCACTTAACCCTTACGAAAACAATTTTCCTTGCTTACTTTTTAGAAAATAACCAAAATTGAGGTGTCCCAGTACTTTCAAATTACAGCATCACATGCCTGGGAAGATACTCCAGTAGTAAAAGATCACAGAGGGATACAAGTATTCAGGGGTAGGGGAGATAACCTAGTACTTACACATTACAGCATCACATGACTGGGAAGATACTCTAGTAGTAAATGATCACAGAGAGGGATACAAGTATTCAGGGGTAGGGGAGATAACCCAGTACTTACACATTACAGCATCACAGGGTAGGGGCAAATCACCGGGTAGGGGAGAAAATTCAGTACCAGTGTGAACAGTCCACAGTGTCACCGGGTAGGGGAGATAGTTCAGTACCAGTGGGAACAGATCACAGTGTCACTGGGTAGGGGAGATAATTCAGTACCAGTTGGAACAGATCACAGTGTCACTGGGTAGGGGAGATAATTCAGTACCAGTGGGAACAGATCACAGTGTCACCAAGTAGGGGAGATAATTCAGTACCAGTGGGAACAGATCACAGTGTCACCAAGTAGGGGAGATAATTCAATACCAATGTGAACAGATCACAGTGTCACCGGGTAGGGGAGATAATTCAGTACCCTGTGCTAACATATCACAGAGTCACCGGGAAGGGGAGATAATTCAATACCAATGTGAACAGATCACAGTGTCACCGGGTAAGGGAGATAATTCAGTACCCTGTGCTAACATATCACAGAGTCACCGGGAAGGGGAGATAATACTCAGTACCAGTGTGAATAGATCACAGTGTCAAAGGGTAGGGGAGATAATTCAGCTGCCTGTGTCAACAGATCATAGTATCACCGACATATAAGCTCAATTAATAAAAAAAAAAAAGTGAATGATTATTTTCCAATATTTTTTCATAATTGCTGTCTATATCGCCGAGGAAAAAACATTTGGATGGCTTCCATGTGTAATTGAGTTTTCTTTTCTGACTGATAAAAATGTCACTGAGATATCAACCGAAATCCCGAAGTCAACATTGTCAAGATTTCCATATCACATTGTTATGTCAACATATCTCTCCCGTCTCAATTATAGGAAGGTTTGTCCGGTTTTGGGTTGGTAGCAATCAATCAACCCTTTCGTTTGAGGTAAGGACCTCCTAAGATGTAAAATGAAACCTCGGCTTTACCCAAACGTATTTCCTGATATTGCTTTCTCTACCCCTTCTTCCTAATATCAAGCTTTGAGTTAAAAAAATGAATGCCCCGGGTGAGGATCGAACTCACGACCTTCAGATCGCTCTGTGCTTGTGATTATGATTATGAGACTGACGCGCTACCTACTGCGCTACCGAGGCCATGGAAACACACGTGTAGCTCCCAGTCATGGCGCGTGCATGCTGTTACAGTTACCATGTATGTTGAGGTGCAAAGCCTACAGAGGATGGATGTCTAATTAATCTGTCATTGTCATCATCATCACTCTCAGCATGATAAATGCACATGTTAAAATGCACTTTACCCTAACTTAAACAGTTTTCCCCTCCTTCTCTTTAGATAATTACCCAAATTGAGGTGTCACAGTACTTACAAATTACAGCATCACATGACTGTGAAGATACCCTAGTGGTTAAAGATCACAGATAAGTAAGTACGTGCCTGCTAACCGAGGGTAGGGGGGATAATTCAATACTCAGTGTTAACAGATCACAGTGTCACCGGGTAGGGGAGATACTTCAGTACAAGTGTGAATATACCACAGTGTCATCGAGGAGGGGAGATAATTCAGTACCAAATGCTAACAGATCAGTGTCACCAGGTAGGGGAGATAACTTAGTACAAAGCGTTAACAGATCACAATGTTACCGGGTAGGGGAGATAATTAAGTACCCGGTGTTGACAGATCACAGTGTCACCAGGTAGGGGAGATAATTAACTACCCAGGGTCAGCAGAGCAAAGTGTCACCGGGTAGGGGAGATAATTCAGTACAAAGTGTTAACAGATAACTGTCATCGGGTAGGGGAGATACTTACGTACCCAGTGTTAACGGGCAGTGGAGATACTTAACAACCTAGTGTTAACGGGTAGGGGAGATAATTAAGTACCCGGTATTACCGGGTAGGGGAGATAATTCAGTACCGAGTGTTAACAGATCACAGTGTCACTGAGTAGGGGAGATAATTCAGTACCAAGTGTTAACAGATCACAGTGTCACTGGGTAGAGGAGATAATTCAGTACCCGGTATTACCGGGTAGGGGAGATAATTCAGTACCCAGTGTTAACAGATCACAGTGTCACTGGGTAGAGGTGATAATTCAGTACCCAGTGTTAACAGATCACAGTGTCACTGGGTAGAGGTGATAATTCAGTACCCAGTGTTAACAGATCACAGTGTCACTGGGTAGGGGAGATAATTCAGTACCCAGTGTTAACAGATCACAGTGTCAACGGAAAGACATTACATACTTACAGGTTACAGATGATAATTTATCACGTGCAATTTACAGTATCACAGGATAGAGAATGAAACAAATTACTTAAAAGGACCGAAAAACAATTAGGAAAATATAACCCTAGGACAGGTAACCTATTACATATAGATCACAGCATCATAGATTACAGTATCTCAGCGAAGGAGAGGTAACCTATTACAAATAGATCACAGCATCATAGATTACAGTATCCCAGCGAAGGAGAGGTAACCTATTACAAATAGATCACAGCATCATAGATAACAGTATTTCAGCGAAGGAGAGGTAACCTATTACATATAGATCACAGCATCATAGATTACAGTATCCTAGCGAAGGAAGGGTAACCTATTACATATAGATCACAACCTCATAGATTACAGAATCTCAGCGAAGGATAGGTAACCTTTTACATATAGATCACAGCATCATAGATTACAGTATCCTAGCGAAGGAGGGGTAACCTATGACATATAGATCACAGCATCATAGATTACAGTATCTCAGCGAAGGAGAGGTAACCTATTACATATAGATCACAAAATCATAGATTACAGTATCTCAGCGAAGGAGAGGTAACCTATAACAAATAGATCACAGCATCATAGATTACAGTATCTCAGCGAAGGAGGGGTAACCTATTACATATAGATCACAGCATCATAGATAACAGTATTTCAGCGAAGGAGAGGTAACCTATTACATATAGATCACAGCATCAAAGATTACAGTATCCTAGCGAAGGAGAGGTAACCTATTACATACAGATCACAGCATCATAGATTACAGTATCTCAGCGAAGGAGGGGAAACCTATTACATATAGATCAAAGCATCATAGATAACAGTATTTCAGCGAAGGAGAGGTATCCTATTACATATAGATCACAGCATCATAGATAACAGTATCTCAGCGAAGGAGAGGTAACCTATTACATATATATCACAGCATCATAGATAACAGTATCCTAGCGAAGGAGGGGTAACCTATTACATATAGATCACAGCATCATAGATTACAGTTTCTCAGCGAAGGAGAGGTAACCTATTACATATAGATCACAGCATTATAGATTACAGTATCCCAGCGAAGGAGAGGTAACCTATTACATATAGATCACAGCATCATAGATAACAGTATCTCAGCGAAGGAGAGGTAACCGATTACATATAGATCACAGTATCATAGATTACAGTATCCCAGCGAAGGAGAGGTAACCTATTACATATAGATCACAGCATTATAGATTACAGTATCCCAGCGAAGGAGATGTAACCTATTACATATAGATCACAGCATCATTGATTACAGTATCTCGGCGAATGAGAGGTAACCTATTACATATATATCACAGCATCATAGATAACAGTATCTCAGCGAAGGAGAGGTAACCTATTACATATAGATCACAGCATCATTGATTACAGTATCTCGGCGAAGGAGAGGTAACCTATTACATATATATCACAGCATCATAGATAACAGTATCTCGGCGAAGGAGAGGTAACCTATTACATATAGATCACAGCATCATAGATAACAGTATCTCAGCGAAGGATAGGTAACCTATTACATATAGATCACAGCATCATAAATTACAGTATCTCAGCGAAGGAGAGGTAACCTATTACATATAGATCACAGCATTATAGATTACAGTATTTCAGCAAAGGAGGGTTAACCTATTACATATAGATCACAGCATCATAGATAACAGTATTTCAGCAAAGGAGGGTTAACCTATTACATATAGATCACAGCACCATAGATAACAGTATCTCAGCAAAGGAGCGTTAACCTATAACATATAGATCACAGCATCATAGATTACAGTATCTCAGCGAAGGAGGGGGAACCTATTACATATAGATCACAGCATCATAGATTACAGTATCTCAGCAAAGGAGGGGTAACCTATTACATATAGATCACAGCATAATAGATTACAGTATCTCAGCGAAGGAGGGGTAACCTATTACATATAGATCACAGCATCATAGAAAATGGTATAACATGGAATGGGATGTAACAATTGGAGGAGTGACAAACTAGTTAGTATCAAAGTAAAGGGGAGATTAGCCAGTACTTACCGAGGTAGTGATAGGCAGGCCCAGTAGGAAGCAGAAGATACACACGAACAGAATTACAAACGACTTCTTCGGTCGAAGTGATGGGAAATAGTCCGTTAAACCGGTCAGCACCGTCTCCAGCATGGCAAACTAGGGATGAACACAAACTAGTGTGAATAGTGACGATGTTTAAACGAAATTAACAATGACTGCGTATCGATTGTATTATTTATGTAAAATTCGCAATTTGTGTTAACTACATTACTTAAGGGACTAGGAACTAGGAACCAACTTCAGGCTCCAATTACTTAAAAGGTAATACTGAAGTAGCAGACAGTATGAGACACGAAAGGACGATGGAGCGATACATTGAAATCTGTACATGGAGCGGAATGTTTAAGGTAACCCAACCTCACTGTCCAGTCCGAGGGTTATCAGCATGAAGAAGAAGAGGAGTGACCACAGGGTAGGGGGAGGTAAGTTGTTCACCGCTTCCGGGTACACCACGAACGCCAATCCCGCACCTACACACACCGGAAGAAGATAAGCAAATACGATTACATAATCAATATTTTAGAGTCAATCATTCATAAAGTTTGAATAACGACATGGTTTTTTTCAGAAGAGAAGACACTATTATCAGATTTCCCAGATATGCAAATGTATAACTGTAAATTGTGCAAATAGCTATATCATTGATACATCCCACTGCAGAAAATTGGATAGTCAGTCTATGATCTCATCTGTTCCGTCTAGATTGGGGACGATGCCTTTCGGAATTTGTATTAAGATTGAATCGATGTCAATAAAACGAACTGGATGTACATGTACATACCGCTTCTTGCCACGTCCTTCACCCCGACACCTAACTGCCCGGCCATATAGCCAAGGTAGGAGA
The DNA here is from genome assembly GCF_002113885.1 of Mizuhopecten yessoensis. Taxonomy (NCBI): domain Eukaryota; kingdom Metazoa; phylum Mollusca; class Bivalvia; order Pectinida; family Pectinidae; genus Mizuhopecten; species Mizuhopecten yessoensis. The sequence continues at coordinate 343,475 of NW_018408061.1, forward strand.
AAACAACAAACCCGCCAAAAATACTGGTCAGCCCGTCTCCTAGCGACACGATGATGGCGTCCCTGTAACATGCACAACTATTGTAAGAACAACCGCATTGTATAATAGCACCAGATTGAAATGTCGGTGTAGTATTGAGTACCTTATTTTGTGTAATTGAGTGTTTTTAAGAAGTGAAATCTGTGAAAGTTTTTTTTCTGGCGAGCTTTAAATTTGCAATTCTGCCCCAGTAAGATGTTATTTTAAAATTTATTGCATATTTTGCATCATCGATGATAGTGCAAGATGCGAGGTAGTGTGTTGAAATGTATCAAAAACACTAAAATAGCATTTCATTCCTTATACTTACGTTTAAAACAAAAATAAATCTATGTTTGTTTTCTTGATTGCTTTCCTTTAGTTCATGATTCATTTTAAACATTTGGTTAACCAACTATATGATGTTAAAGTCGTATTTATATGGCCAACATTTCCGTTTGCCACAAATATCGTTTGGAAACAATTAAGGATTTCCTTCAAAATTTGAATTTGACGTCACGATATGATTGACTCTCGACTACCTAGCAGTTTGACGGAAAAACCCGCATGTTTCCGAATGAAAAAAGTTCACGTTCAAAGATTCTTTTTGTTTGGTTTCGTAACAACATTTCGAGATGTTTGGCCTACTTAGCGACTGAGATATTAATACAGAGTGTTGTAGATAAGCGAAGTCTCACCCCAGTATATTGTTATGGAATCTGTTGTAACTAGAAAGAGCAATCAGTCCTCCCCATCCGGGTCCCAGTGAGTAAAACACCTGTACAGCACCATCTCGCCAAACCTAAGAAACAAACATAGATTCATGTTGGAAGATTTGTATTTCACGTATTAAAGAATTAAAACATCGATCTCATTGCTCTTATAGAGCGATATCAATATGTATACTAACGTTTTATTGTATAAACTATTTAGGTGCATGAATTATCCATCTATTGATGACGTCACAATAATGGAAGGATCATTGATATTTCGAAATTTGTATGATGTACCACACAAAGGTATTTTAATCGAGTTTTAAAATCTGTCAATTTTCATTTCTTTAGCATTTTATTTTGATTTTCGCGCTTGTGAAACATAATTAATTCCTATAAAATAATAAAAGAAAATATTCTTCCCTCCTACAAGGCCAACAAATATTTTATCTTTTACACATGTCTAAAAGAGGTTTTTAAAAACAAAAAATGCCAAGGTATAATATTTAAAACAATTTACCTTGGCGTCGAGGAGTTTGTCAAACGTAGGTACGATGTAAAAATAGATGCCCTCGGAGGCGTTCGGGAGGGTCACTCCTCTGAAGAACAGGATGATGAGGACGACGTAGGGGAAGATGGCGGTGAAGTAGACGACCTGTGGTAGAGACGAGGAATGGTGAACATCGCACAAACTATAATAAAAATGGTGCTTAGATGTTAGCCATAAAGGAATGCACAGTTGATATTGGAGATGTTCGTCCTACCGTGTAAATATTGAACTTTCTATCAACTTTCCACATTTGGCTAAGGTCATTTGTATCGTTGGTTGATTCTTGTCTGATTAAAAACGGAAAACCTTATGTTTGTTATGCTTTATGCAGGTGACTTTTTGTTTGCCGTCAAATGCAGAGTAAAACAGCAGGAATTATCAAATATAGAAAGGCATTGCTCGTTCTACTTTTAGCTAGGATGCGCTTCAAAATGGCACCAAGTAGTAATTCTTAATTGCTGTACTTGGTTTTTATTGTTATGTACATGTAAGACTCCGAATAAATGATGAAATAAGCATCATTAAATTATTTGATAATTAGTTCCTTATTAGTCAGTGGTGGTTTATTTTTCTCAATATCGTTTTTCAGTAGCTATCGGCAACCCTGGTATCGAAGTGATATCAATCAACGGCATTCGAAATATAACAATGCTGTCACTTTTTCTCACAAATTGAATTGTTACATCAGGCCTGGAGGCATATGCATGGACAAATTACCATGATTTCAGTCTCCTCTTTATTGAAGAACATGCACTACCGATTTCTGGACGTACGTAACGTAAAAGCAATATAAGAACCCGTTCAGTAGTTCCGGAGTGTGTACCTTGCCCGTGGTTTTGATGCCTTTGATTAGACAGAGGAAGCACAGAAACCAGGCCCCGAATAAGGACAATGTCAACTGCCACCTTGGAGGCCCCATATCGTCAATCCCGGAACTGATTCCAAGCACGTAGTTACTGAAACAATAAAAGTAGTTTTAACCTTAAACCCCAGGAAACCTCCTAAATGAGTGAACTTACGATGCGTGATGTCGTCAGAGGGTTACTAAATAGGGGACACTCCCAGCAGTTTATCAACATAAGTTCTTTTCTAACATATGATAGGCATTCACTGGCCATCTTCAATTCCTTTTAAACTGTATATTCCATTGTAGTGTTGTCAAAAGCATCAGAACATCTCCGATGATAATTACGCCTCTGTGACATAACGAACACTTACTTCCAGTACTCCTCTGAGGGTGTGATTCTGAGACGGCCCGTGGAGGTGGTGAATTGGGTCGTGTTCCAGAGCCCCACAAACTTCTCCCTATTGTAGCACGTACCATTGGTGTACTTCACCCCCTCCGTCACGGTACAGTTCACCCTTGGTAACTTAAGACTGCAATCTGTTGGCAGAAATTCCATTTACCTTCACACATTAACTCATGTTGATTTGCAATTATAATGAAGTCGATCATTTCTTGTCTGTACGTCTTAAAATCTGACCAAATGCTACATTTAAAAATAATTCGCATTCAGATTCCTGTATCAGCAGCATACCTTTGGTGTTCCATGGATTTTCGCAGGTGCTCCAAGGGAGAGAACTTGTAAAGGAGGCGAAGAAGTAAAGGATGGCCCAGGACACGATCATGTTGTAATAAAGCGTCACAATTCCAGAAATTATCACCATAGCAACGCCAAGTCCTGCAACCAGAAGTATGAATTCTTCTTTGAAAGATCGTATATTTTTTCCAGTTTGTTGTAATATTTTATTGGGGAAATCAAAAGTGAATGATCTGATTCGAATATGTGTAGACGACTATTAAACAAACAGATTTCGAACGTCATTTAATCTAATATCTGTCCTTATCTTACTCGAGCCTTTCTGGGTTTTTTTGTTTTTGTTTTGTGTAATTCCTTACCTTGGAAGAGGGGCGCGAATCCCCAGCACGAAAGTGGTCCACGACTGGAGAACTGGCCGATACAGGTCTCCAAATAGAAAAGGGGAATTCCCACCACAAGCAGCATGATGACGTAAGGGATGAGAAAAGCGCCGCCACCATTTTTGTAGCAGAGGTAGGGGAAGCGCCAGATGTTGCCGAGCCCAACAGAGTACCCCAGCATGGACAACAAGAAGTCAAAGCGCCCCGTCCAGTTCCCACGCTCTTCGTTTTCATCCTCTCCGTAAACCTGGGTATGGTCACTTCCGGCGATCGTCGACCGACTCCTTGTCTTTTCTATTTTACTCTCGGACCTCGTGGTGGCCTGAAGGCGACAAGCACCATATATGATTCAGTGCAGCATGTGTCAAGGCACAACGCAAATGACCGACAGACATGTACAGGGTTTTTATTGTAATATAACTAGACTGCGTAGGGTATATTCGAATCTCGGAGCCTCATAACTGTATATTTGCATTGCCTTGCACTTGCCCTGAATAAAAAGCTACAAAACTTGAATGTAATTTATAGCTCTATAAACCATTTTTTTTTAATCGGCTACATGGTCGTCGATGGGAGATACATGTGTACCTTAAATCAATAACTTCTATTCCGTAATTCGTAGAGTTGTATAACGCCTCACGCTTACAAAGCTTTGTTTCTGGCCCACGGAGGCTAACATATCTCTAAGTGATTCCGCATTTTTAGAAAATTTATTATTAAACGATCGAAACCAAAAATATATATAAATAAGATAAATGACAGAGTGACCTGATGTAAAACAGATCTTAAACGTTTAAAGGGAAGTAACTGGAGTCATTTTTAAAAAATTATAATATCACTAGTCCCTCATGATCAAAGATGCAATGTATAATGTACATGTACATATGTAACGTTAGATGTGCCGCTGTGATGCAAAACGAGGGTTGTAAACAGTTGAAACGTTCAGGCCCGTCACCATTAGTAGGTACAAACTAATGTACATGACTTTGTGTTACACTTCAGAATGATTGCCGCCTCGTGTTGGTATATCTAAAACCTAATTAGTGTTTTGTGGAAACTGTCTTTTATCAATTCTAAAAGCAGCCCAGCGTCTGTACTGTATGAGACAAAGGTTGCCAGGTATCACTACACCCTGTGTAACAGTGCCAGGAATTACAGTAATATCAAACATTATATACATTTTATAAACCATAACAGCTTTAACAGAGACGGATACGGATGGTGTTTCTGGCTCTCAGAAACTTCATAGCCTTTTGATTTTATTTCATAACCAGGTGTCCCCTTGTTACGCCACGATTTCTCACCCGTTGAGAAATCGTGCGGGGTTGAAAAATCGTATTGCGAACGCCGCATATTTAACACGGTTTCTCATCCGGGTGAGAATCGTGCTAAGGATGAGAAATCGTGACGTATTACCCCCTCCATTTACCTGGAAAGATTAAAAGTAAAGGAAACGCCCGAATATTGGTCCCTAGATCTGCAACTGACTTCTAAGTGTCTGGCAGAGATGCCTATCGAGTTATATAAATTCTAATAAGTATCATTCCTGTTAATGTAGATTATTAAATAAAGTTTGCCCGATTCCACGTCACACGTATCTAGCAATGACTTTGCTGTTATATGGTTAGTAACAGTGACGACTTACCTTGGACACAGCATCAGAATCAGGTGTCAAACGATTCTTGTGTTGATAATTTTGTTCGGGAGTTTTGATGACGTAGACACCCTTGTCTACAGAGTTGAGGAATTCCTTCGGAGACTCTGGCGTCGTGACGTCAGGATAATTTGTGATGATGACGTTAGGAACTGATAACCGACGAAACGATTCGATATCATCATACCGATCATACTCCTGTGGAACAATGCAAAACATTAAGGCATGTATACGTCAGAACTTGGTGCAACAGTATTTATATTTGGAGCTATCCTGGTTTGTAGACTTTTGTTAGACGTTTTACCTCTCGGTAAAAATGCCATGAAATGTTTGTTGTCATTGGAAAGATGGATAATTTTCTCAATCGCTGTGCCACCTTTTGCATTGTTGACGTCAGACTACAATACCGGGAACTTTGACACAAGTAATATATCATACTCTTAAAAACGTTAAAATACAATACCGAAAATATTAACACACGTGTTCACACAATACCGAAACCGCTAACACACGTGTTCACACAATACAGAGACATCTCCGAACACTGACCTCAGTTAACCTCACGACCTAATAAAAATGTTACAAAAATGTTAATGCAATACTCGCACACTGGCATGTTGTTGACAAAATGACCTATTGTTTACCTTCTGTTTACTCTGATTGGCTACACTAATTTTAGATTCTTCTCTGAACAGCTGTTAATTGAGATACCCAGTCTTTGTGTGTAATTACTCCATTGTCTATTGTTCATTAGGTATGTATTTCCTACATACAAGCATGTCTATACGCCATCTAGACGAAGTTTCATATTTTCGTCGATTATTGGTTTTGAATGTTTTTGAATAGTATTGATGATAACACCGTACGTTAGCCCCGTCACGCTCTAGTTCCCCTACCCCAAACACTACATTCAGCACAACATCCCGTCCGTGTACATGTAACTTTCAACAAAATACTTACATTGGAGTCATCCATGTTTAAATTGTACCAGTCAGTATCCGTCAGTATTACATGGTCCCAGTGACCGCGCCCCTTACTTCACCTGACAGGTACTGGTACCTGTAGCCGGAACTAAAAGGAACAGGCGATGCCCATACCGTGCCAACAGTCCAGTAGACCACTACGTACCACGCCAGTGTCGTAACTGGCCCGTAAAATGCACAGCTTTAATATCACACCGACGCTCCGTCTAGGGTGCACGGGTAATATAATTCAAATGCGCATGTACAACACAGGTAAAATGACACAGGTATTGATTAACTGGTCCTTTACACGGACAACGACTCTTTGCTGCTGATGGTCAGCGATAGGGAGAAAAAGGATAATAACAATTTTATGACTAATAAACGTTTGATAAAACTCCGCCGTTACTGCCGCGAACGTGTGGACTAAAGACACGCCATTATGAGGAAGTCTTTGTGGGTTTAATGGGTATAATGAGATTAAATAACTGTATGGTCCTAAAAGACCAAAGTCACACGGAATCCGGGGGATGTCCTATTAGATTATACGTTTAGTATTAACACACAGAATACCTAATGCCTATATTTCTAATATAATATCGGTGACATTGGATTTTTTCTATTATGAATTTCCATTAATTTTGGAAACGCATACCCGGATTTGTCAATTTAATGTCCAAATATATTAATCGTATGTGGATTATGCGTGTTTAAATATATAATATAATAATTTTAAATATATCGTTCATGATACTTTCCTTTTCATTCGAATATCAGTACTAGAGAGATGGTGATTGTAAACTGTTTTTGATGTATACGTAGATGATGAGGCTTGGCTTTCTAGCAGTGGTACGTGTACATGTACACACATGTAATTACTTAGTGCACGAAGAAATCCGATTCAACCGATATTACTTGTCTGCTTCTCATCGTATCACTTTCTTTATCAAATACAATAATTATTGTAGCAATATCTTACAAAACCTTATACTTGAAATACAGTTATATTACAAACAGAAATTAATGATCTATTGTCCATTACAACATCCCAAAGCGTACTTGTTGATGTCGATTTGGATTTACAAATTTCTATCGTGTATTCCTGGAGAACGAAGCTTTAATTCAATAACTTTAGCAAGACTACATAGGAGTTTACTGGAATCAGCCGAAGCACGCTACTAATAACGGATACTGCCGAACACACACGACGCTTGCATTACACATTCAAGTACAAACTACGCTGGCAGTTTATGAAGGTCCGATGTGGTCTAGTGGTTAGGATTTCTGGTTTTCACCCAGACGGCCCGGGTTCAATTCCCGGCATCGGAGATGTTTTTTTTATTTATTTCTTTATTACATTTATATATTTTCCAAATAAATAACATTATAATTGCAAGTATTTCCCGTATTTATTGTAAATCAGCACAACACCTCCAATTAATTAAGTCAAAGTAACTGGAGTATAGAGAGTGGCAATGCTTACATTTGTATTAACTGTACCTTGTCGAAATAATATGTAAGAATAAATTGGATCAAATGTCATGTTATTTGAACCATGAACGTGTTTATAACTGACAAAAAAATAATTGCTTCCATCTTGTAAACAAGAAGATAATTAGTTAGATTAAAAACATATAACACGTTATTGTATTATTTACATATAATACAGCACACATTTAAATTTGTAACTTGACATTATATTCATATAATAAATATATTTTGTTTTTCACGATATGAGAACGACACAATCCCTTTTGTGTAATAGATGAAAATAAATGAAAGTATGTTCAAATAAAGAAAAGACAGAATATGATATATTAGAAAAAACAACTATTTTGTATTACCCTAAATTTATTATTATTTCATCATCAATAGTATGATATTTCTAAAATATAACCGTCAGTTTGAAAGACATGACATTTTTTAACACTTTTTGTTATATTTTGTTTTAAAAAGAAATAGTTCCAAATACAATTTTGAAACATGTTTTACTTGTCCTTATTTGTAACATAAAGATGCATAATTACGCAGCCTCAAAAAAGTTGAGAACAATTTTATTTAAAAAAAACAACCATTTTCGATGGTTTTCGGGAATAAAGGATGCGCTTGCCGGATTCTATTCTAAGGTCTAGGAAGTTATTGGGTAAGCAAAGGAATTACAGTATTAAGATTTCAATGTTTTTTGTCCATTTTTTCGTGGTGTGTTGAGCCACCTTATCACAAACAAATATCAAAATATTATAGTTTGCCAAAAAAAGACTGACGAATTTGATTCAAATAACTCCTAAACTACATCTAAATCATAATTTTAGACATTAGTAAAAAAACAAATGAAAAAACCTCCATAAAAACAAACAAAAACAGTTACCAACTTATATAATTATCAGCCGTTTTAGGGCAGAAGATAATATGTTTTTATTTTTCCTCTATATTTCGAAATGCTTGTATGCGTTTACTATATGTGAAAGAAAGAGGAGAGGAGAACATAAACCAGAGCTAGCAGGTGGAATTCAACCAAAAGTATTTTGCTCTTTATGATTATGAGGTCAGTAACGTTAACGTTAAACACTGGACCCAGAATCCAGTTTTCGACACAGAAGGAAAATTGCTGGTTAAGTTTGATCCAATGCTGTAAATAATGGATATTTATGTCATTTTGTGTGGAATCAAACCTCTTACCTTTTGATTCTGGTATCATACCTGAAATTATTTTTATTTGTGAGCAAAATCTTTGTATCATTTAACTGAAGTCTTTTGTCACGTCAATCCTGCAGTATTCTCATTTGTTTTCACAGAAAATGTCATTTGCAGCATAAATAAAGGCCAGTAGGTTTGATATTGTACATGATGTTCACTCCGTCTGCCTCGTTAATGTTGAGGTAGTGCGGCACGTTCCCAAACCACACAACATTTAACTCCGCAGGCGCTGATTTAAAGATGAAATTAATCACTTTCGCCTAAATCAGCACCTTTTGTTTATATCACTTGTCCTGTCGAGTGGCGGAGAACTGCTATACATGTTCAGACCATGACAAAATCGTTCACATGTATCCTCTTCGACCTTTTATCTGTCCTTTGTCTTCAACAAAAACAAAACAGATTACTTTTTTAACTAAACAAATTTATAAAGAAGATACGTATTGTATTGTTTATAAGCTTTAAGCCTTGCGGCTCATAGGCATATTATAACAATATGTATACAGACATTTATACAAGTAGATCATGTTTATATTTACTTTGCATCTAGGTTTGTTTTGAGCCCCTAGATGTGATACACTGATATTTTCTCATTTGTCCTACATGGATAATAGCCAACTTATACAACACCTGTTGTCAGTAAATATCCCTTACAGCCCAGGAGACTTGACCAAGAACCAGTATTGGATAGCTAAGAATGAATAATAAACAACAGAGAAGATATTGAAATATAACGCTAATGGAGAGATGGTGTTTGGTAACAGTCCGAGATACAAATAAAAACCTCATAAAAATATTATTGAAAAATTGACAGGTTATCCAGAACAAAACTGTTAAGGTTATGGCGGTTTAGAGTACCGATTCTTTTAAAATAATGTCACCGTTTGTTAAAATAGTGACCGGATCAGTAAGACGAGGAAAATACAAAAGATACTGATATTGAAAACCGGATAAAGTATATTGCACTTTTAAACGCCAGCCAATTTTCCTCTCCACAACTTTCAGGAAATATTTAGACAGCATTTTCCAAGACAACAATAGGACATCTTGCTTTATCTGTAATCAGACTGTCCCCTTTTTCATGCAGATGTGTACAGAGTTAATACGCAGGAACATTTGCTGCTAGTGCGGAATGTCGTGATATTCCTGAACAAAGAAAAGAAAAGACAGGTGTGCAGACGGTACCACTGCAGGTGACCTTCTCACCTCCAGCAAAAAGAGTAAGGAAACTGTCGAAGACACTTACAGTAACTACACCAAAGAGATAATAGTAAGGAAACTGTCGAAGACACTAACAGTGACTACACCCAAGAGATAATAGTAAGGAAACTGTCGAAGACACTAACAGTGACTACACCCAAGAGATAAGAGTAAGGAAACTGTCGAAGACACTAACAGTGACTACACCCAAGAGATAAGAGTAAGGAAACTGTCGAAGACACTAACAGTGACTACACCCAAGAGATAAGAGTAAGGAAACTGTCGAAGACACTAACAGTGACTACACCCAAGAGATAAGAGTAAGGAAACTGTCGAAGACACTAACAGTGACTACACCCAAGAGATAAGAGTAAGGAAACTGTCGAAGACACTAACAGTGACTACACCCAAGAGATAAGAGTAAGGAAACTGTCGAAGACACTAACAGTGACTACACCCAAGAGATAAGAGTAAGGAAACTGTCGAAGACACTAACAGTGACTACACCCAAGAGATAAGAGTAAGGAAACTGTCGAAGACACTAACAGTGACTACACCCAAGAGATAAGAGTAAGGAAACTGTCGAAGACACTAACAGTGACTACACCCAAGAGATAAGAGTAAGGAAACTGTCGAAGACACTAACAGTGACTACACCCAAGAGATAAGAGTAAGGAAACTGTCGAAGACACTAACAGTGACTACACCCAAGAGATAAGAGTAAGGAAACTGTCGAAGACACTAACAGTGACTACACCCAAGAGATAAGAGTAAGGAAACTGTCGAAGACACTAACAGTGACTACACCCAAGAGATAAGAGTAAGGAAACTGTCGAAGACACTAACAGTGACTACACCCAAGAGATAAGAGTAAGGAAACTGTCGAAGACACTAACAGTGACTACACCCAAGAGATAAGAGTAAGGAAACTGTCGAAGACACTAACAGTGACTACACCCAAGAGATAAGAGTAAGGAAACTGTCGAAGACACTAACAGTGACTACACCCAAGAGATAAGAGTAAGGAAACTGTCGAAGACACTAACAGTGACTACACCCAAGAGATAAGAGTAAGGAAACTGTCGAAGACACTAACAGTGACTACACCCAAGAGATAAGAGTAAGGAAACTGTCGAAGACACTAACAGTGACTACACCCAAGAGATAAGAGTAAGGAAACTGTCGAAGACACTAACAGTGACTACACCCAAGAGATAAGAGTAAGGAAACTGTCGAAGACACTAACAGTGACTACACCCAAGAGATAAGAGTAAGGAAACTGTCGAAGACACTAACAGTGACTACACCCAAGAGATAAGAGTAAGGAAACTGTCGAAGACACTAACAGTGACTACACCCAAGAGATAAGAGTAAGGAAACTGTCGAAGACACTAACAGTGACTACACCCAAGAGATAAGAGTAAGGAAACTGTCGAAGACACTAACAGTGACTACACCCAAGAGATAAGAGTAAGGAAACTGTCGAAGACACTAACAGTGACTACACCCAAGAGATAAGAGTAAGGAAACTGTCGAAGACACTAACAGTGACTACACCCAAGAGATAAGAGTAAGGAAACTGTCGAAGACACTAACAGTGACTACACCCAAGAGATAAGAGTAAGGAAACTGTCGAAGACACTAACAGTGACTACACCCAAGAGATAAGAGTAAGGAAACTGTCGAAGACACTAACAGTGACTACACCCAAGAGATAAGAGTAAGGAAACTGTCGAAGACACTAACAGTGACTACACCCAAGAGATAAGAGTAAGGAAACTGTCGAAGACACTAACAGTGACTACACCCAAGAGATAAGAGTAAGGAAACTGTCGAAGACACTAACAGTGACTACACCCAAGAGATAAGAGTAAGGAAACTGTCGAAGACACTAACAGTGACTACACCCAAGAGATAAGAGTAAGGAAACTGTCGAAGACACTAACAGTGACTACACCCAAGAGATAAGAGTAAGGAAACTGTCGAAGACACTAACAGTGACTACACCCAAGAGATAAGAGTAAGGAAACTGTCGAAGACACTAACAGTGACTACACCCAAGAGATAAGAGTAAGGAAACTGTCGAAGACACTAACAGTGACTACACCCAAGAGATAAGAGTAAGGAAACTGTCGAAGACACTAACAGTGACTACACCCAAGAGATAAGAGTAAGGAAACTGTCGAAGACACTAACAGTGACTACACCCAAGAGATAAGAGTAAGGAAACTGTCGAAGACACTAACAGTGACTACACCCAAGAGATAAGAGTAAGGAAACTGTCGAAGACACTAACAGTGACTACACCCAAGAGATAATAGTAAGGAAACTGTCGAAGACACTAACAGTGACTACACCCAAGAGATAAGAGAAAGAAGAACACGTGTGACGATCACACGAGGATTCAGTGACACCAGCTAGATATACTACAACTGATTGCGAACAGACCGATTCCAAACGTTATTAAACAACTTACCGCAAGATGGCACACAAAAGAATTCTTTTGGAAACATTTTATTAAGATAACATTACACAAACCAGACATAAAGTTCCACTTTTTGTTATCGTCAATTTTTATTTTGCATTGCCCTATTTTAGTGATTTCAATGACACTTCCGAACTTAATTAGAAGATCATTACATGTATTTACAACAAACTTAGACTAAATACGCCAGTTTCGAATAATATCTTTTAAAGATTTGAAAGTGTTTTAAAGATGTGTTTAGTAATATTGTGGAAAATACACAATATTAAAATAGTATTTCCGCCATGACAGATATGGATGGAAAAAGCATTTGTCAATATATTCACTCAGAAATATAGTGTAGGGCTAGGTCATTATGTGATCTAAACTGTTGATCAGTCGGTCCTTGTGTAGAAAAAAAGGGGTTTAAATTGGGGAGGAAATGGCGAAGTATAGTGGACTGGATGTAAATGTAATGGAAAATATTGCTGTATTTATGAATACAAGATTTCAGCTGAATCTCATTTAGCTGTTTAATTCCATCATTCATTGATTATTGTATTTAAAGTTTTAATAATTATCTGTGCGTGTGTACAGGAACATACGAGGAGAAGTTATGGAGATAACAGATTAAAGTCGAAACAAAGCCACTGCAGTTGTCATCCTTTAATGACGTAAACATGACAATTGACCACCTTTAAACAATGAAAGAAACTTTTATCAAATAAAACCATTCAAGACATTTTTTAACCCTTTTTGGATACATTATCCCCTTTCTGTGAACTTTCGTATTCTGTTAACAATTCATTTATATTTGAAGCAGGTTTTTTTCTGTAAAATAAATTATGTATACTGATTGTAGTCATGATATTAGAATAGACCCTGGGGTCTGACCTAACCCCTCGGGACCTAGTTTCTTAGTCACAGCTTGGAAACAGTTGAGATACCCAACCATTGTCAGATGAATTATCTGCATTTTTGTCCTAGGTGCGACAAATTTTATGTTCGGTTTTTTATGCGGTTTATAGGTTAACATCAAGAAAGGTTACGTTTTTTGTAATCGTGTGTAGCATGTATATTTAATCTCCTTCCTGTATCCTTTTACGACTCTAATAATGCCTTAACTCTAACCCTGACCCGCGCATACGACTCGTTTTACTTCATAAGTTGTTTTGTTACAACAAAAATCATTGTAGTAAAATGCCAATAAAAAAATAATCTTCATAGACATCAGAAGCCGATGACAAATGTAGTAAAAAAGGATGAGTGTCTATAAGGCCCTTTTTGGGCCCTAGTATATCCGGATTTTCACCTCCTTAATTTGCTCAAAGAAACTAAGACAAAAGTTTGACCGAATATGGGGTTTTGGGGTACAAAAAAAAATGAGCTAAAACAACCAAAATAATACCATTTCTGTTTTATTAGGTAATTTTGAAATGAAAAGTTTTTGGGTTTTTTTCTCAATAATTTCCTTTCTAATTTACATTTTGAGTTGAAATTTACAACTTTACTCATTTGAGTACACTTACATAAAATGTATATACACTACACATACCCTTTTGTTTTATACTGAGTTATGGTTTCGCGACACATCGCAAACTTGCCAATTTCAAATACCTCTCCATCTTAAGTGAAGTAAAAGGTGCAGGACACCCTTTATATGCTTTAAGAATAAGATATTAATAATTAATATTGTATTATATATATATCATATAATACGTGCTCATCACCTGTGGCTGAAGTGAGTTCCAGGTCCTGATTTGTTTTCTTACCTAGCAAAGTTTATTTACTGTACAAATAAAAAATAGCAATTGCCACCACTACTACAGTAAAATGATAAATTTAATATATAAAGTTTGATTTGCTGGTAATTTTAAATCTCCTAGCCTCAAAACAAGTATCTGTTTAAATCGTAGAAGTTAACCCATATTGATGTTTTATCAATTGTTCTGCCTATTTCCAATGTTTATGCGCTGATTGTACATAAAAGGCATTTTTGGATACGCATGCAACTTGGCACAGATATTAGTTTTATGATGATATATGATTTGTGTAAGTTTCTTACTCACCCCACAATGCCTTTTTACTTATTAAACACGTTTTCTTGCGTTTTGGAATACAAGGACAAAAGTGCATCTCCTTGCTCAACACCAAATTTTTCCTTACAACATCAGTCTATATGAATATTTAAACTGAATGTTTAAACTGAATGTATGTAGATTAAACAGGCTCAGTAGCGTGTTTATAGTAGGCAGAGGTGCTTATGACATACTAGGCTGACAAAAGCTAGACAGTTCATGCTTTGGACATGCTAAGAGAGGCTAAGACATGTAGACTGGTATTGTAAGAACATATTTGTCGTTGAGCAAGGAGATGCACTTTAGTCATTTTACGCATACACTTAATAATGGAAATCATTGTATCTCTACGTATTGCATCCGTATATTGTAAAAATACAAAAGTTTTCCATTTGATTATACATTGTATTTGATGCAATGAACAAATTTCGTGAATAGTATGAAATGAAGACTGCAGACATTTGTGTTACCAGCAAAGTGTTTGAGGAAGTATGGAATTATGGTTTAATTAATTAGGTAAAGAAGTATGGTACCAAGTATTTGTAATGATATGTTGGAACGGATTACATCTTACCTTCAATGGCGACATTGAAGCCATAAAATATATGAATCTTTTTTGAAATTATTAAAGGTAGGGATAGCCCAAGGGTCAGACTTAGGGTAAGACTTATGCTACTATTTAAAATTTTATTAATGAAGAATACATTTCTTACACCAAACTGTTTGCAAGCGATAAACCTTTATTTTGTGTTATTTGCAAAACAACAATAAGCAGCCGATATGTTAAATACTGTTATTAAGAAATGTATTATTTCAGAAATCCAAACGAAACAGAATCTCTCCTCTGATATGTCATGCTCTAATTATTTTTTTCGATGAGTCAGCTATTTCTAAAGTTGCTAATCATAAATGCATAGTTTTTTTATTTAAATAACCACGCTAATTGGTAAACAATAATCATAATGTTTACGAAAAAAGTGCACGAGATTCAAATACTGTACTTAGTTTGTTGTAATACAGAAGCGACAGACAATGTCCTGAGGTAATATTTAACACGATTATATGCCTAATTTTGGAATATGCGAATATTGTATGGGCGAACTTTACCAAGAGTGAATGCAGATATTTGAAGTCAATTCAACTGGAAACAGCAGTATCACATATGAAACTATGTTTTAAATTGCAGCATATTTAAGCAATCTATGGCATCAATGAAATGAGTAAAATTTGTACAATATCATTTGTTGTCGGCGGCCTATTATATTTCTGCCTTAGATGACTAATACTACTGTAATTAGAAATGATCATTTATGGGGTGAAACATTTATTGTTCTGGGCGTGCTTTCCGTATATTATGTAGGCTGTAAACTAAATCAGCCAATTCGCAAGTGTTTCATAAGATTGTAATACCTACCTAAAATTTACTCCTGTCAAATACAGTGCCTCTGAGTAATTTAAATAGGCAATTCTTGACATATATTTTTCAGAATCAGAATCTTTGTTGTGTGTCCCAAAATCTCGTACTGTGACCTACGGAAACAGATGCTTTGGGAGGGTTTCGGCTACGTTGTGGAATAGCTTACCATCTGCTATTAGGAAGTCAAATACCCTGGCCAAGTTCAAGAGGAACATAAAAACTCACCTCTTCACGTCTGCATTTTAGAATTTTTGCAAAGACGTCATGTAAATACCACCCTTTTATTTGTTCAATTATGTGCACATTGCTTGTTAAATGTATGAAAGTGATTGCAAGCCTTTGTTGTTTGTTTTCATAATCATAACTATTACTATTATCCATATGTTGTAAAGCGCCTTAGAGTAATTTTACAAATTATATAGGGCGCTATATAAATGCTGTATATTATTATTATTATTATATTGAACTTTAAAAAATTATATCGTTTAAGTAGATTTTAGTATGTAATGGCGGATTGATATAGTGTCAAATGTTAGGGGGTGTTCCCGTCCCACCGGTTTGGCTTGTGAACTTCCTGTTGTCAAAAGCAGACGCATTTAACGCTCTTATATGCCACTTAACCCGTCAAGAATGCATTTTGAAGCCTTTGTCAGGTAAGTATCTGTGAATCTAGATAGTTGTCACTAGTGTTGAACTTCAAATAGAAACGCTCTTAGCTCAAAAGCTTAGTTATAACATAAAGTAAATGATTTAGTTGTGCGAGTCTTCAATTCAGAATAACAGAAGCCTAGATAACACACACGAGGCAGTATTTACCTGAAATCACGCGACTTCCCCGCTGTAGGTGTCTCTCGGGTAGCAACACAGTTATACATGTAAGATCGAATCTACACCAACCACTACACGTCGGCACACTTTAGGACCCCTGTCAACTACACTGTACTACACGTCTGTACTAAACAAAAATGGTGAAAGGCAAAATATGGACCCTTAAAACCATGTTTGATGGAAAAGTGCAAACGTCCAACTTTGAACTTGTGGAAGAGGAGGTCTCTGACAAGCTTAAAGATGGTGGTATGTCGAAATTTGTAACTGATACACGTATACTATAATTTCTTTTACATATGGGTCAGTGGCGAGGATCGTTATTTCATGTATTAACAGAATACCTATACTGTTGGGCATCATGTGTACTTCTATTCAACAGGGGTATCTACAATTTTATGTATATTGAATATATGAAGTACGAATTGTACCAAGGGGGACGCTTTGATAGTTCAATAATAGCGAAGCAGGTCAATGTCGCTGCAGAACCTTGTAACTACCTGGAAATCGAATCACCACAGGTGTATGTAAGACTGGAGATCGGATTTATCCAGTAGTCTATCACCACAGGTGTAAGTAAGGCTGGAGATAGGACGAATCCAGCAGTCTATCACCACAGGGGTATGTAAGGCTGGAGATAGGATGTATCCAGTCTTACATACACCTGAGGTGATAGACTGTTGGATACATACAATCTCCAGTCTTACATACAACTGTGGTGATAGACAGCTGGATAAATCCTATCTCCAGTCTTACATTCACCTGTGGTGATAGACTGCTAGATAGGATGTATCTAGCAGTCTATCACCACAGGCGTATGTGAGACTGGAGATAGGATGTATCCAATAGTCTACCACCACAGGTGTATCCAACAGTCTACCACCACAGGTGTATGTAAGCTGGAGATAGGACGTATCCAGCAGTCTCTCACCACAGGAGTATGTAAGACTGGAGAATATCCAGCAGTCTATCACCCCAGGTGTATGTAAGGCTGGAGATCGGATATATCCAGCAGGCTATCACCACAGGTGTATGTAAAAATGGAGATCGGATGTATCCAACAGTCTATACACACAGGTGTATGTAAGACTCGAGATAGGATGTATCCAGCTGTCTATCACCACCGGAGTATGTAAGACTGGAGAATATCCAGCAGTCTATCACCAGAGGTGTGTGTAAGACTGGAGATCGGACGTATCCAGCAGTCTATCACCAGAGGTGTGTGTAAGACTGGAGATCGGATGAATCCAGCAGTCTATCACCAGAGGTGTGTGTAAGACTGGAGATCGGATATATCCAGCAGCACCACAGGTGTATGTAAGGCTGGAGATAGGACGTATCCAGCAGTCTCTCACCACAGGTGTATGTAAAAATGGAGATCGGATGTATCCAGAAGTCTATCACCACAGGTGTGTGTAAGACTGGAGATCGGATATATCCAGCAGTCTATCACCAGAGGTGTGTGTAAGACTGGAGATCGGACGTATCCAGCAGTCTATCTCCACAGGTTTATGTAAGACTGGAGATAGGCTGTATCCAGCAGTCTACCAACACAGGTGTATGTAAGACTCGAGATAGGATGTATCCAGCTGTCTATCACCACAGGCGTATGTGAGACTGGAGATAGGATGTATCCAACAGTCTACCACCACAGGTGTATGAAAGACTGGAGATCGGATGTTTCCAGCAGTCTACCACCACAGGAGTATGTAAGACTGGAGAATCGGATTTATCCACCAGTCTATCACAACAGCTATAATTTCTTTTACATATGGGTCAGTGGCGAGGATCGTTATTTCATGTATTAACAGAATACCTATACTGTTGTGCATCATGTGTACTTCTATTCAACAGGGGTATCTAAAATTTTATGTATATTGAATATATGAAGTACGAATTGTACCAAGGGGGACGCTTTGATAGTTCAATAATAGCGAAGCAGGTCAATGTCGCTGCAGAACCTTGTAACTACCTGGAAATCGAATCCCCACAGGTGTATGTAAGACGGGAGATCGGACGTATCCAGCAGTCTATCCCCACAGGTGTATGAAAGACTGGAGATCGGATGTATCCATGTGTACTTCTATTCAACAGGGGTATCTACAATTTTATGTATATTGAATATATGAAGTACGAATTGTACCAAGGGGGACGCTTTGATAGTTCAATAATAGCGAAGCAGGGCAATGTCGCTGCAGAACCTTGTAACTACCTGGAAATCGAATCACCACAGGTGTATGTAAGGCTTGAGATAGGACGTATCCAGCTGTCTATCACCACCGGAGTATGTAAGACTGGAGAATATCCAGCAGTCTATCACCCCAGGTGTATGTAAGACTGGTAATTGGATGTATCCAGCAGTCTACCACCACAGGTGTATGTAAGACTGGAGATCGGATATATCCAGCAGTCTATCACCACAGGTGTATGTAAGGCTGGAGATAGGACGTATCCAGCAGTCTATCACCACAGGTGTATGTAGGACTGGAGATTGGATGTATCCAGCAGTCTGCCACCACAGGTGTATGTAAAAATGGAGATCGGATGTATCCAGCAGTCTATCTCCACAGGTTTATGTAAGACTGGAGATAGGATGTGTCCAGCAGTCTACCACCACAGGCGTATGTAAAAATGGAGATCGGATGTCTCCAGCAGTCTATCACCACAGGTGTCTATCACCACAGGTGTATGTTCTATCACCACAGGTGTATGTCAGACTGGAGATCGGATGTATCCAACAGTCTATCAGGATGTATCCAACACTCTATCCCCACAGGTGTATGTAAGACTGGGGATTGGATGTATCCAGCAGTCTACCACCACAGGTGTATGTAAAAATGGAGATCGGATGTATCCAGCAGTCTATCACCACAGGTGTATGAAAGACTGGAGATAGGATGTATCCAACACTCTATCACCACAGGTGTATGTAAGACTGGAGATCGGATTTATCCAACAGTCTATCGCCACAGGTGTATGTAAGACTGGGGATCGGATTTATCCAACAGTCTATCCCCACAGGTGTATGTAAGACTGGAGAGCGGATGTATCCAACAGTCTATCACCACAGGGGTATGTAAGACTGGAGATTGGATGTATCTATCCAACAGTCTATCACCACAGGTTTATGTAAGACTGGAGATTGGATGTATCCAGCAGTCTACCACCAGAGGTGTATGTAAAAATGGAGATCGGATGTATCCAGCAGTCTATCGCCACAGGTGTATGTAAGACTGGAGAGCGGATGTATCCAACAGTCTATCACCACAGGTGTATTTAAGACTGGAGATCGGATGTATCTAGCAGTCTATCACCACAGGCGTATGTAAGACTGGAGATCGGATGTATATAGAAGTTTATCCTCACAGGTGTATGTAAGAATGGAGATCGGATGTATCTAGCAGTTTATCACCACAGGTGTATGTAAGACTAGAGATTGGATGTATCCAGCAGTCTACCACCACAGGTGAATGTAAGACTGGAGATCGGATGTATCTAACAGTCTATCACCACAGGTGTATGTAAGACTAGAGATTGGATGTATCCAGCAGTCTACCACCACAGGTGCATGTAAAAATGGAGATCGGATGTATCCAGCAGTCTTACATACACCTGTGGTGATATACTGTAGGATACATCCTGGATACATCCTATCTCCAGTCTTACATTCACCTGTGGTGGTAGACTGCTGGATACATACGATCTCCAGTCTTACATACACCTGTAGTGATAGACTGCTGGATAAATCCGAGTCTCCAGTCTTACATTCACCTGTGGTGATAAACTGGTGGATACATCCGATCTCCAGTCTTACATGCACCTGTAGTGATAAACTGCTAGATACATCCGATCTCCAGTCTTACATGCACCTGTGGTGATAGACTGCTGGATAATACTATCTCCAGTCTTACATACACCTGTGGGGATCGACTGCTAGATACATCCTATCTCCAGTCTTACATACACTCCAGTCTTTCATACACCTGTGGTGATAGACTGGAGATCGGACGTATCCCGCAGTCTATCACCACAGGTGTATGTAAGACTGCTGGATACATCCGATCGCCAGTCTTACATACACCTGTGGTGGACTGTTGGATACATCCGATCTCCAGTCTTACATGCACCTGTAGTGATAAACTGCTAGATACATCCGATCTCCATTCTTACATACTCCTGGGGGGATAGACTGCTAGATACATCCTATCTCCAGTCTTACAATACATCCTATCTCCAGTCTTACATACCTGCTGGATACGTCCTACCTCCAGTCTTACATACACCTGTGGGGATAGACCGCTAGATACATCCTATCTCCAGTCTTACATACACTCCAGTCTTTCATACACCTGTGGTGATAGACTGCTGGATAAATCCGAGTCTCCAGTCTTACATTCACCTGTGGTGGTAGACTGCTGGATACATCCGATCTCCAGTCTTACATGCACCTGTAGTGATAAACTGCTAGATACATCCGATCTCCAGTCTTACATTCACCTGTGGTGGTAGACTGCTGGATGTATCCAGCAGTCTATCACCACCGGTGTATGTAAGACTGGAGATCGGATTTATCCAGCAGTCTATCACTACAGGTGTATGTAAGACTGGAGATCATGTAAGACTGGAGATCGGATTTATCAAACAGTCTATCACCACAGGTGTATGTAAGACGGGAGATCGGATTTATCCAACAGTCTATCCCCACAGGTGTATGTAAGACTGGATATCGGATGTATCTAGCAGTCTATCACCACAGGCGTATGTAAGACTGGAGATCGGATGTAATCAGCACTCTATCACCACAGGTGTATGTAGGACTGGAGATCGGATTTATCCAACAGTCTATCCCCACAGGTGTATGTAAGACTGGAGATCATGTAAGACTGGAGATCGGATTTATCCTGCAGTCTATCACTACAGGTGTATGTAAGACTGGAGATCGTATGTATCCAGCAGTCTACCACCACAGGTGCATGTAAAAATGGAGATCGGATGTATCCAGCAGTCTTTCATACACCTGTGGTGATAGACTGGAGATCGGACGTATCCCGCAGTCTATCACCACAGGTGTATGTAAGGCTGGGGATCGGATTTATCCAACAGTCTATCGCCACAGGTGTATGTAAGACTGGAGATTGGATGTATCCAGCAGTCTACCACCACAGGTGAATGTAAGACTGGAGACTCGGATTTATCCAGCAGTCTATCACTACAGGTGTATGAAAGACTGGAGATAGGATGAATCCAACAGTCTATCACCACAGGTGTATGTAAGACTGGAGATAGGATGTATCTAGCAGTCTATCCCCACAGGTGTATGTAAGACTGGAGATCGGATGTATCTAGCAGTTTATCACCACAGGTGTATGTAAGACTGGAGATCGGATGTATACAGCAGTCTATCACCACAGGTGTATGTAAGACTGGAGTTAGGACGTATCCAGCAGTCTATCACCACAGGTGTATGTAAGACTGGGGATCGGATGGATCCAACAGTCTATCACCACAGGTGTATGTAAGACTGGAGTTAGGACGTATCCAGCAGTCTATCACCACAGGTGTATGTAAGACTGGGGATCGGATGGATCCAACAGTCTATCACCACAGGTGTATGTAAGACTGGAGAGAGGACGTATCCAGCAGTCTATCACCACAGGTGTATGTAAGACTGGAGTTAGGACGTATCCAGCAGTCTATCACCACAGGTGTATGTAAGACTGGAGATCGGATGTATCCAGCAGTCTATCACCACAGGTGTATGTAAGACTGGTGTATTCACTACTTACAATCCGTTTGGATAGTGGGATGAGGTATGTACGTACAGTGGGTAGTTTGGTACAGTCCATATACATTGTGTAGCTGTTACTTAGTTATCATGTTTAACTGCCGAGATGACTGCATCTCTATCACAACATTCGAAATTATGAGTTGCCATAGTGCACGAACGCTACCAATGAGGAAGTTTTTTATTCTCGAAATTCACTCAGGCTAGTACAGGAGATTGGCGATTTTGCGTTTTTTGTTTTTTCTTGTCGTACAGTGGAGGGGAGAATCGAGTTGCCATAGCGAGCGAACGCTATTAATGAGGAAGTTGTGGATGGCAATAGGCAGTCCAGGTATGGATTTCAAACCAGTGTGAGAAAAGTCTGACTACCATTGAGGAACCGCCTTTATATCACCATGATCAGTACACTACTTAAGCTAACATGTAAACAAGGGTCGACTATATACACAGAGTGACAGCCCTGTGTCTGCCTTAGTTTGAATTCTAGTCCGCCCTTCTCAGTGATCGGCTGATTTTCCAAGGTTTTATTTACACTCAACATTACTATGTGTTACACTACAAAATTATGCCTTGATACGAACACCCACAGTGAAACTACTAGTGTATGTGACCACCAATCAATACTAGTGTATGTGACCACCAATCAATAATGTCAAATCCTTATCTCAACATAGCAGGAATGCTCACACGGAATATGAAATGTAAAATGATCCTGTTCTTCAAGTTCATTATCTCCAAATAAATAACCTGGGGTTCTTCCGTGGGTTAAACTACCCAATAATCACCCCGAGGGTCGGAGATGTCTCTGTTACACCTTAAGGTAGGGGATGATTATTTTTTCTCCGTTACACCTTAAGGTAGGCGGTGATTATTTTTCGACCATCATTCCAATACCTTTGTTTGAGAACAATAAGTTCTGTTTTGTAATCATTTTTTATCTTGATGTGCACATGACCTCTTCAATCGAGAGGTAATTGTGACGTCATATCTGATTGTGTCCATGAACGTGCTATCTGTCGTATACTAGGGGGTGACAGAGAAATCATGCCTAGTAACGGAAGAATCCTGAACAGGGTAAGACGGGAGATAATTTAGTCAAAGGTGGGAGAAAATATCAGTTGTATTAAGTAGAATTACAAATATATTGTCCTTATGGGAAATAGATTTATTTTTTATTTTTGAGCGTGAAAACAAAAATAAAAACTCTTACCCCGTCCTGAAATTAGAAAATCTTGCTTTCATACAGACGATAATAAATAATAAATAATTAATTACAACTCTATCAATATTTGTGAGTTTCCTTGCACCATATACTAAAGTGTACAGCAAAAATCTCCGGTGTCATGGTACGTTTAAAAATAAAAATGAATAAATAACGAGTTACAGATGTTCAGGTAAATATTTACTATATTGCAATAACTTAAAAGTGGTTAATGACATTTGTCTTTTTTGTGCTAATGGAAATGGTTTAGCCAGGTGTTTTAGTTGTTTTGTGCTAATGGAAATAGTTTAGCCAGGTGTTTTAGTTGTTTTGTGCTAATGGAAATGGTTTAGTCAGGTGTTTTAGTTGTTTTGTGCTAATGGAAATGGTTTAGCCAGGTGTTTTAGTTGTTTTGTGCTAATGGAAATGGTTTAGCCAGGTGTTTTAGTTGTTTTGTGCTAATGGAAATGGTTTAGCAAGGTGTTTTAGTTGTTTTGTGCTATTGGAAATGGTTTAGCCAGGTGTTTTAGTTGTTTTGTGCTAATGGAAATGGTTTAGCCAGGTGTTTTAGTTGTTTTGTGCTAATGGAAATGGTTTAGCCAGGTGTTTTAGTTGTTTTGATTACTTTTAGCTTCAACATTTACATAAGCATGTGTGTAACAGGGGAATCTATATGAAGTAAAATAAACATTCATAAATCCTTTAATCAATATTTTAATATGAAGCAATATAAAATTACTTGAATAATTACTTGATTAATTAATATAAAATTGATTGTTGACATGTTGACTCCGTTGTGTAGTGATCATGGTGACATAAGGGCGGTTCCTCATTGATATTGCCTTACAGGGGGGTTACATTCTTTACTGTTACAGAGTTCCTGACCGAAGCGCTGCACTGGACTGTCGATCCATACATGAGGTAACCAGACAGTTACTTTTTATCGATATCGATTTGCTATTCTCTTCTATCCCCACCTCCCCCAACCACATCGATATCGATTAGCTATTCTCTTCTATCCCCCCCTCCCCCAACCAACCAGGTGATTTTAATTGATAAGACTTGGAGATATGGCTCAAGGGAATCATATAAATCATAAATCAATCCGTGTATCTAGAATTTACTAAATACTGTGAGATGCTGATTGAAACACCATACTGTTAAGGTAAGTAAATATTACTAATATCATTTCACCACACGTTTTAAATTGCATGTGTAAATACGATGATGTATGAATGTTTACTCAACTTAAAATATGATCTTTTGTTACACGCATGGTCTATTTTTAAGACGATTACACTTTGATCTCCACAGGTCGAGTGAGACGGGATTACTAGTACCGGGACAATGTAGAACTAATGCATATAAAAAATCAGGTGGTATAGTAATTATTTTTAAGAAAACTCTCAAGTCGATGTTGACTTTTCCTAAAACTTTATCAGAATATGTATTGTGGGTAAATTTTTCAAAACACGTTGTGAACTCTGATCTAGATTTTCTACTGGGATGTGTTTATATACCTCCCGAAAATACTAAGTATGCATCCCCGGAAGCGTTCAATGAAATTGAAAGGGAGATGATAGAATTATCCCATCATGGTAACAAAGTCGCCATAGTCGGAGATTTTAATGCTAAAACCCAAGTTAGAGATGATTTTGTAGAACCAGATGATAACTTCATTCGTTCATTAAACTTAGATGAAAATGATGAGCTATACTCATATCTCTATGATATTGAAAAGTTGAAATTATATAATGTTCCTCTGCGAAGGGCTAGTCAATGTAAAGCTAAAGTTAATAATTATGGCAATAAATTGCTTGACTTCTGCAAGCAAAATAATATGTATATTGCCAATGGTCGGATTGGAAATGATGCACAAATAGGTAAAACTACATGTAGTGATGTCAGCGTTATAGATTATCTATTGCTGTCGTCAGATATGTTTCGGTATACAACAGATTTTGAAATCAAAGTTTTTGACCCACTCATATCAGATGTCCACTGTAGACTTGTATTTAGCCTTTGTAAATTAACTGATGAATGTATATATAATACCGAATGTCATGAAAATCGATATACAAAGTGGAAATCCTGTAAAGAACAAGATTTTGTAAAACATATACTAGATGATGAAAGAGGTAATCTCCATAGAATTAATGATAAATTAAATGAATTATTAAATAAACAACACGACAATGTAACCAATAACGAAATTAATGACATTGTAAACTCAATTAGTGAATTGTTCAAAGGCTCTGCTAAGCAGGTTTTTGGTAGTAACAATGCTTACAGGAAACGGAGGTTGAGATGTGATAATAAACCTTGGTTTAATAGGGAATGCCACTTAAACAGAGTTGAATTTAATAAAGCCAAGGCCTTATTTCACAAAGTAAATAATCCTATAAATAAAACTAATCTCAATAGAGCTAGTAAAGTTTATAGAAAAACATTGAATAAAAATTACAGAAATTATCAGGAGAAATTGTCAAGCGAGTTAAGAAATACTGCTAGAATGGATTCAAAAAAATTCTGGAATATTTTGAATAAATGTGACGGATCTGTAAAGAAAGGTAATGCTGATATATGTATTACTGAATTATATGAATACTTTAAGGATCTGAACAAGTCTGTTTATGATGATGACGATTTTGAGCTGGAAAATCCTGATAATAGTATTTTTGATGATTATCTGAATGGTGAAATTACCACTGATGAAATTAAATTTTCTTTAATCAATTTGAAGAATAGTAAAGCCTCTGGTATAGATCAAATCCTAAATGAATATCTAAAAAGTACAATGGATGTATTTTTACCAATTTATCAAAAAATATTTAACCTTATTCTGAATACTGCGTCTATACCAGATGTGTGGAAGATCGGTATTATAAAACCAGTATATAAAAACAAAGGCGATCCAAAAGATCCGGATAATTATAGAGCGATCACTTTAGTCTCGTGCCTTGGCAAAGTTTTCACTTCGGTTATTAATAATCGTTTAAATAAAATTTCTGACGAATTTGACCTGATAAGCAGTGCACAAGCTGGGTTTAGAAAGGGTCATTCTACAACCGATAACATGTTTGTATTGTATTCTTTAATCTCAATATATTTTTCATTAGGAAAAAAACTTTATTGTACGTTCATCGATTTTAGTAAGGCGTTCGATTCTGTATGGAGAGTTGGTCTGTGGAAAAAGCTCCAAAAAAGCAACATTACTGGAAAAATTTTCAATATTATTTATAAGCTATATGATAAAACCAAATCATGTGTTAAAAATGGATGTGAACAGTCGGATTTGTTCAATTGTGAGATCGGTTTAAAACAGGGCGAAAATTTATCGCCATTTTTGTTTGCAATTTATTTAAATGATTTAGAAACTTATCTTGTTGAAAAAAATGTAAATTGTCTTCAAACAATAGACAAATTATGTATTGATAACATTGGAGTGTATCTCAAACTATTCATTATCTTATATGCCGATGATACTGTCCTGTTTTCAGAAACACCAGATGGTTTACAGTTAGCTTTAAATGAATTTGAACAATACTGTAATACTTGGAAGTTAACTATCAATTCAGGAAAAACTAAAATTGTCATCTTTTCAAAAAGAAAATGTGCAAGAACTCCCCATTTTACATTATGTAACGTAGAATTAGAAATACTGGAAGGGTATACCTATCTAGGATTATTCTTTAATTTTAGTTGTAGCTTCTTTAAAGCAAGGAAAAAAATTGTTGAACAAGCACAGAAATCAGTGTTTGCTGTCTATAAGAAATTGAGAAACATATCTTTACCAGTTGATCTACAATTGAAGATATTTGATTCATTAATTATGCCAGTTCTTCTGTATTCATCAGAAATATGGGGTTTTGAAAACACAAATATTATAGAAAAAATCCATCTTCAATTTTGTAAATATATACTAAATGTAAGAAAAAGTACACCAAATTTCATTGTTTATGGTGAGCTTGGAAGATACCCACTAGACATCGAAATTAAATGTAGAATAATAGTATTCTGGCATAAGTTGATTACCTCTAGTAAGTTATCAAGTACTATTTATAAGCTTATGTATACATTACATGAAAATGGAACTATGTTATTTAAATGGCTCGCATATGTTAAAGATATTTTTTCTCAAACTGGCCTGAACTATGTGTGGTACTATCAATCTACATGTTCTTTTTCAAAAGACGAAATTAAGAGGCTTGTGAAAAGTAGACTGAAGGATCAATTTATACAGAAATGGTTTGATAATATTCTTAACTCCTCTAGAGGACAAACATATTCAATATTAAAGACAAAGTTTGAACAAGAAAAATATTTAATTAAACTTAATACAAATGATAGGAAAATAATGTGTAAATTCCGTTCTTGCAATATGCATTTACCCATAGAAAAAGGAAGATGGTTAGGTATTCCTCGTCAAGAAAGAACCTGTACATTATGTAATTTGTACATTGGAGATGAATTTCATTACTTATTTATATGTGAAAGTGTTTTAGTTAAATGTCTAAGAGAGAAATATATACCAAAATATTATTTCACTTATCCAAGTCAATTAAAAATGCAAGGATTGTTTAATATATTTAATGTAAAAATTCACACAAAACTTTGTAAATTCATAGAAAAGCTTGAAAAAATATTAACTTAATTTCTGTACTATTTGTGTACTTCTATATGTATCTATGCTATGTACAATGTTGTAATTGTGTACATCACACGCCATGTATCATACTTACTATATGTATGTGACCTCTTGTTACACACGTAAGTGTGTCGGAGTGAATAAATAAAAACTTAGAACTTAGAAGAAAGCAGCGAAGACAATGTATGCCAGGCGAGCAGATCTCCAAGTAAGGTCCTATAACGTAACCAGCTTGTTTACTCAGGTTAAGGATTCTATCCCCGTAAAATATCAAACAATGCTTTACAGCAGTAAGGAAATGAAAGGCACATCATGAAATAGATAAAATATAAAGAAATAGATCAACTAAATCTTGCTATGATAAAATACTCAAAAGTAGTTTACATTACACTGATAATACACCCTCGATACTCCAGTGGTTAGGTTCACTTAGTAAAAGTCATAGTAAAATTGAAGGCACGTGGCCAGCTATTGATTGGTCTCAAATAGTCTTCAAAATAGTCTTCTTGTCTCATCCAAAAAGTGGCACACACTGCGCCTTCGATTTTGCATATTCCAGGGGTGCAGAGAGCGAATGTGTGCGTATCCCCTGGATATCGAGGATGACAGTGAACCAGGGGTGCAGAGAGCGAATCCCCTGGACTATCGAGGATGACAGTGAACCAGGGGTGCAGAGAGCGAATCCCCTGGACTATCGAGGATGTGATAAAAATGTCCTACAATTATACAAGAGATCAACCAATACAACGGTTTCAGAATTTGCAGGCTTTGCGTTATCGGGTGATAATTACTAGCGCTATACCACCAGCTAATATATCCATGTTAGTGTCTGCGTGCATTTGATGTACATGGGTTCCGATGGGACTGTGCTTCCAACCGCGTCTTTCTTTTCTTAGTGCAACCTAACTTTAATGCTACAGCAAAGATACCGTAAAACCCAGGCAAGACCATATACTACTCCGATTTGGTTGTTCGAGTAGTGATTGCAAGATGGAAACATGTTTTTTATGCTTCGACTTGTTTTGATCTTATTATTAGAAAATGTACATTCAATGTACTAGTACTGGGCCTAAAGGAAATGATTCCATTTGCTTGTAACCTAACATTTCTATACCATATTTGGATATTCGTTCAAAAAGTAATTCGCTTTATCTTATTTAAACTGAATTTTCCGGTACTAATATTTATATCTTTGTTTACTGATATGATCCGTGATACAGATTTACATCTCGCACTTTATAAATAGAAAGGAAAGGAAGGTTTGTGTGGGACCATTGTTTTATCTGTATCTATGTTCTTGCTATAAGACGAAATGAGTTTGAATCCGTTGATCTTGTAAACAATGTCTTAAAAGTTAGAAGCCCTAACAATGATTAGGTACCCGAACTCACGGATTTATTATTATCAGATGTTTAATATTCAATATATTGCATTTACATATTTGATAGGAGCAATGGATGTTATTAATATGTATAGAACTATATAAATTATAAACTGCTTCAGTAAAATATTGAAATACAATGTATGTACATACAAATGTATGTACATACAAATGTATGTAGGTGTTCGGTACCAGAGTTGATTTGTACATGACTTACAAATCTTTGGCTTTTGTCCCATTTGGTAACGTAAAATGGTAACGACGTTTGAAGATTCAACATTAAACCTGACACACCCTTCACAGTACCACCCTTTTCTATCTATCCCATGTAGGCGATATAAAATGTATCTTTGACAAATGGGTAAACCTAGCTCTTCTTATAGATCACGCAAAGCGTACTTATTGTACAGGATCAGGAACGTGTTGATTCGCCTTATAGATCACGCAAAGCGTACTTATTGTACAGGATCAGGAACGTGTTGATTCGCCTTATAGCTCACGCAAAGCGTACTTATTGTACAGGATCAGGAACGTGATGATTCGCCTTATAGCTCACGCAAAGCGTACTTATTGTACAGGATCAGGAACGTGATGATTCGCCTTATAGCTCACGCAAAGCGTACTTATTGTACAGGATCAGGAACGTGATGATTCGCCTTATAGCTCACGCAAAGCGTACTTATTGTACAGGATCAGGAACGTGATGATTCGCCTTATAGCTCACGCAAAGCGTACTTATTGTACAGGATCAGGAACGTGATGATTCGCCTTATAGCTCACGCAAAGCGTACTTATTGTACAGGATCAGGAACGTGTTGATTCGCCTTATAGCTCACGCAAAGCGTACTTATTGTACAGGATCAGGAACGTGATGATTCGCCTTATAGCTCACGCAAAGCGTACTTATTGTACAGGATCAGGAACGTGATGATTCGCCTTATAGCTCACGCAAAGCGTACTTATTGTACAGGATCAGGAACGTGTTGATTCGCCTTATAGCTCACGCAAATCGTACTTATTGTACAGGATCAGGAACGTGATGATTCGCCTTATAGCTCACGCAAAGCGTACTTATTGTACAGGATCAGGAACGTGTTGATTCGCCTTATAGATCACGCAAAGCGTACTTACTGTACAGGATCAGGAACGTGTTGATTCGCCTTATAGATCACGCAAAGCGTACTTATTGTACAGGATCAGGAACGTGTTGATTCGCGTTTTACGTTGATCGATATGTTTTGTATTTAATTTATGCTAAGTTCACTCTGCTTGGACTGGCATATATTATGTTTGGCGTACTTTCTTCAATGGTATGTTTGATGTTAATCCAACTCAAAATTAGTATACTTTCGCACTGATCTGATATTGTAAATTAAATCATTTATTTTATATCAACTCGCAATGTTTGTTTCCCTGTTCATTTTCATGACCAATATGGTCCTTTATAACCTCGTTATGTTAACACAAGCCAGCAAATAAACATGTGGAACTCGTGGCGCTATGTTACAGGGTCATCGCCAGTAAGAGCCCCTCTCATCCTGTGGGAAGCGTCGTACGGGCGTTCTCGGGATGGCGCACGCACACACTTGTTTCAAACGAGCAAGCTCAGGGAATTGGACGCATACCGGAAATGAGTGATCTCCCTCTGTCATTGGCCCTTGGCACCATGGGAATGACAGGGTATTTACTTTATTATATATTGTCTTTATTCTTTTGATTTTACATCATTATATTCCATGAAAGAGGTCAAGTTGTTTTATCCACCCCAACGATTAGATAAGTACTTGTGATATTAATATATCAAATGTATCTGTAGTCTTTTGTTTGTTTGTAATGTTTGTTTGGGGTTTCACGTCCTTGTAACAGCTGAGGCAGACCTATATAAAAAATAGTTATATTAGTTTTGTCATGGTACCAGTGAAAATTGATGTTTATAAAACATACGTAATCAAAATAGTTTCCTTCAGGGTTGTCATCCGCATTATATGTCTATTCGTGGAGTGAATCCTACACCTTGACGTTCTTTGATTTCAGAAAGGTAAGACAGTAATTCTGAAATTATATATCAGCACCAAGCAATCTAATTTAACGAATTATATTTGCTTCGCTGTTTTATTTCGCTACCCTGTTAACGTCATTGTCTACAGGATGACAGCTTACTTTGGTTTCCTGGAGCTTTGCCAGCCAAAGGAAGGAGACACTGTACTTGTTAACGGTGCTGCTGGAGCAGTGGGCAGTCTGGTCGGACAAATCGCCAAAATAAAGGTAGACCATTCCTAATAACCGTATGTAGTATGATTCTACGCATTTTCTTAATATCTGGAGCTATCTAGAAACAAATAGTGCAAAGATCTGCTTTTATAGAAGTTGCCTCACTGTTAGAAAAGTTGCTCAGTAAAGATACGAGGTGATGGAGTCCTGACTAATTGACTGAAAAAAGTTTTGTTTAACTGTTTTGCAAAATGATGGGATACTACCTGCATGAATATATCTTGATTTCTCTTGTTTAACAAAGGTAGAAAATGGCAAGATATAGGTGTCTGAAAGAGGCTTTATTTAACAGGGGTGCAAGGTGGTTGGATGTGCTGGTACTGACGACAAATGCAAGTGGCTGAAGGAGTTAGGTTTTGATGAGGTCTTTAACTACAAGAAGGTTGATCTATCCGAGGCTTTGAAAGCAGCCGCCCCAGATGGGTTTGATTGTTTCTTCGATAATGTAAGTTTTAAATTTAAGACTTTGGACGTTCATCGTGTATTAATCACTTCCATCCTGTTTTATTTTAAACGTTGATAGGTGTGAGAGGTACAGACTGCGTACTTTTTGATGATATATAAAACAAATCCCTTAACTAACAAATATGAACATATACTACCAGTCCATGTCGGCCGCGAGAATGTAGACCTCACAGCGTTTGTAGTCATGGGTTCCACTTCCGGAGTCTCAGACAACTTGTGGCGGGTATCTACACAGGATTATTTTATATTTGTATAGATATTGTTTATGTCGAACGGCGTCTGTTGTTAACACTTTAATATAAAACGAACATTAAGAGATACAATCGGGAAAATATCGCTCTGTTCTTTTAAAAGTTGCAATGTTAATCATGCTGAAGAAATGAGCAGATTTTACTGTGGTGTTGGTGCTAGCAAACATTCGTGTTATAATGGTTGTTTATTGTGTTGTGACTAGGAGCAGATCTCACGTTTGTGGTAGTGTAGGATAGTATGATACAATGTTGTTGTAAACGTGTTGTAGATTGGAGCAGATCTCACGTTTGTGGTATTGTAGGATAATATGATACCATGTTGTTCTAAGCGTGTTGTAGATTGGAGCAGATCCCACGTTTGTGGTAGTGTAGGATATTGTGATTTCTAGTGATTGTTTATTGTGTTGTGACTAGGAGCAGATCTCACTTTTGAGGTAGTGTAGGATATTATGATATATGTTGTTCTAAACGTGTTGTAGATTGTAGCAGATCTCACGTTTGTTGTAGTGTAGCATATTATGATACAATGTTGTTCTAAACGTGTTGTGACTAGTAGCAGATCTCATGTTTGTGGTAGTGTAGGATATTGTGATTTCTAGTGATTGTTTATTGTGTTGTGACTAGGAGCAGATCTCACTTTTGAGGTAGTGTAGGATATTATGATATATGTTGTTCTAAACGTGTTGTAGATTGTAGCAGATCTCACGTTTGTTGTAGTGTAGCATATTATGATACAATGTTGTTCTAAACGCGTTGTAGATTGGAGCAGATCTCACGTTTGTTGCAGTGTAGCATATTATGATACAATGTTGTTCTAAACGTGTTTTAGATTGGAGTAGATCTCACGTTTGTGGTAGTGTATAATATTATGATACAATGTTGTTCTAAACGCGTTGTAGATTGGAGCAGATCTCACGTTTGTGGTAGTGTATAATATTATGATACAATGTTGTTCTAAACGTGTTTTAGATTGGAGTAGATCTCACGTTTGTGGTAGTGTATAATATTATGATACAATGTTGTTCTAAACGCGTTGTAGATTGGAGCAGATCTCACGTTTGTAGTAGTGTAGGATAATATGATACAATGTTGTTCTAAGCGTGTTGTAGATTGGAGCAGATCCCACGTTTGTGGTAGTGTAGGATATTGTGATTTCTAGTGATTGTTTATTGTGTTGTGACTAGGAGCAGATCTCACTTTTGAGGTAGTGTAGGATATTATGATATATGTTGCTCTAAACGTGTTGTAGATTGGAGCAGATTTTACTGTGGTGTTGTTGGAGTTGGTGCTAGCAATACATTCTTGTTCTAGTGATTGTTTATTGTGTTGTGACTAGGAGCAGATATCACGTTTGTGGTAGTGTAGGATAGTATGATTCAATGTTGTTGTAAACGTGTTGTAGATTGGAGCAGATCTCCCCCTTGTGGTAGTGTAGGATATTGTGATACAATGTTGTTTTAAACGTGTTGTAGATTGGAGCAGATCTCCCCCTTGTGGTAGTGTAGGATATTGTGATACAATGTTGTTCTAAACGTGTGGTAGATTGGAGCAGATCTCACGTTTGTGTTATTGTAGGATATTATGATTCAATGTTGTTCTAAGCGTGTTGTAGATTGGAGCAGATCCCACGTTTGTGGTAGTGTAGGATATTGTGATCCAATGTTGTTCTAAACGTGTTGTAGATTGGAGTAGATCTCACGTTTGTGGTAGTGTATAATATTATGATACAATGTTGTTCTAATCGTGTTGTTACTAGGAGCAGATCTCACGTTTGTGGTAGTGTAGGATAGGATGATACAATGTTGTTGTAAACGTGTTGTAGATTGGAGCGGATCTCACGTTTGTGGTAGTGTAGGATAGTATGATACTATGTTGTTGTAAACGTGTTGTAGATTGGAGCAGATCTCCCCCTTGTGGTAGTGTAGGATATTGTGATACAATGTTGTTTTAAACGTGTTGTAGATTGGAGCAGATCTCACGTTTGTAGTAGTGTAGGATAATATGATACAATGTTGTGCTAAGCGTGTTGTAGATTGGAGCAGATCTCACGCTTGTGGTAGTGTAGGATATTGTGATACAATGTTGTTCTAAACGTGCTGTAGATTGGAGCAGATCTCATGTTTGTGGTAGTGTAGGATATTGTGATACAATGTCGTTCTAAACGTGTTGTAGATTGGAGCAGATTTTACTGTGGTGTTGTTGGAGTTGGTGCTAGCAATACATTCTTGTTCTAGTGATTGTTTATTGTGTTGTGACTAGGAGCAGATATCACGTTTGTGGTAGTGTAGGATAGTATGATACAATGTTGTTCTAAACGTGTTGTAGATTGGAGCAGATCTCACGTTTGTTGTAGTGTAGCATATTATGATACAATGTTGTTCTAAACGTGTTGTGACTAGTAGCAGATCTCACGTTTGTGGTAGTGTAGGATAATATGATACAATGTTTTTCTAAACGTGTTGTGGCTTGGAGCAGATCTCACGGTTGTGGTAGTGTAGGATAATATGATACAATGTTGTTCGAAACGTGTTGTGACTAAGAGCAGATCTCACGTTTGCTGTAGTGTAGCATATTATGCTACAATGTTGTTCTAGTGATTGTTTCTTGTGTTGTGACTAGGAGCAGATCTCACGGTTGTGGTAGTGTAGGATAATATGATACAATGATGTTCTTAACGTGTTGCGACTAGGAGCAGATCTCCCGTTTGCGGTAGTGTAGGATATCATGATACAATGTTGTTCGAAACGTGTTGTGACTAAGAGCAGATCTCACGTTTGTAGTAGTGTAGGATATTCTGATACAATGTTGTTCTTACCGTGTTGTGACTAGGAGCAGATCTCCCGTTTGCGGTAGTGTAGGATATCATGATACAATGTTGTTCGAAACGTGTTGTGACTAGTAGCAGATCTCATGTTTGTGGTAGTGTATAATATTATGATACAATGTTGATCTAAACGTGTTGTGGCTTGGAGCAGATCTCACGGTTGTGGTAGTGTAGGATTTTGTGATACAATGTTCTTCTAAACGTGCTGTAAATTCGAGCAGATCTCACTTTTGAGGTAGTGTAGGATATCATGATACAATGTTGTTCGAAACGTGTTGTGACTAAGAGCAGATCTCACGTTTGTAGTAGTGTAGGATATTCTGATACAATGTTGTTCGAAACGTGTTGTGACTAGTAGCAGATCTCATGTTTGTGGTAGTGTATGATATTGTGATACAATGTTCTTCTAAACGTGCTGTAGATTCGAGCAGATCCAACTTTTGTGGTAGTGTGGGATAATATGATACAATGTTGTTCTAAACGTGTTGTAGATTCGAGCAGATCTCACTTTTGTGGTAGTGTGGGATAATATGATACAATGTTGTTCTTAACGTGTTGTGACTAGGAGCAGATCTCACGTTTGTGGTAGTGTAGGATATTGTGATACAATGTTGTTCTAAACGTGCTGTAGATTGGAGCAGATCTCACGTTTGTGGTAGTGTAGGATATTATGATACAATGTTGTTCTAAACGTGTTGTGACTAGGAGCAGATCTCACGTTTGTGGTAGTGTAGGATATTGTGATACAATGTTGTTCTAAACGTGTTGTGACTAGGAGCAGATCTCACGTTTGTGGTAGTGTAGGATATTGTGATACAATGTTGTTCTAAACGTGTTGTAGATTGGAGCAGATTTTACTGCTACTGCACTGAAACACATGAAGCAGTTTGGCCGTGTTTCCATTTGTGGACAGATGTCTGTCTACAACAACAAGGAACTCCCAAGAGGTAATACCAAGCATTTTTTTTTTCTTAATGAATGTCATACTTTACTTGGTTCAAAAGTTATCTCCCTTTTTACAATGAGTTGTATGAATACCTGTTTCGTGCCTTAGTAATCTCTTCACTTACATTACTTCATTGTTAACAAAATAAATTTCTGCGAAACTATGTACAGGAAACTATGTACTGGAAACTATGGAAACCATGTACAGGAAACTATGTACTGGAAACTATGTACAGGAAACTATGTACTGGAAACTATGGAAACTATGTACTGGAAACCATGCTAAGCGTAACATAGGACCAATTATTGTGCTTTCTGTGCTTAAATAATGTATAGTTTGCTTGATAAATATGTATTTAAATAGTCCAAACTTCAAATTCATTATGGTGGCAGAGTACAGTAGAAATGGCTTGACCCTAAAAATAAAGGGCATGTCTCGGATAAACATGGAAAGTGGATTCATCCTGCACAACACACCTACATATATATATATATTTATAAACTACATTTTGAATACATTTTTTTTAGAAGAACAATTTCTTTTTCAAAAACTGATTTCCCCAGATTTGGGACTTGTGAAAACCATGGTTACCACATCAAAAACACCAAAATATGCACAAAATCATGATTTTTAACCCAGAATTTGACCCCCGCAAGTAGAATTGTTTTTCTTAAAACCTGTCTGAAATTAAATATCGCCTACTCGGTAACAGAAATACTCACGTTTTAGCATAGGTTATTCATTGTATAAAAATATCACCCATGGCGACTGTACGCTAATGTACTCTGCTACCTATTCTCTGCCCACAATTGAATTACAGAACGTACATTTTAGTCCTTTACAAATCGCTATTGATATTCAGAATGCATAGTACCAGTCGAAAATAAGAAGATACCTGCAACTACAATTTAGAAAGATCAACATCCTCAATCATTGCTTTCCAACTGTTTCAGTTGGAATTTGGTTGACAATTCTAAATATGTGTGTCAACATATATCTACACATATACATAAATATTTGAAGCTTTTACTTCAAAATAGATAAAGCATAAGATTAAAACTAACTTGGCAATAAAATCTTTTAAATACAAAAATATTTCAGGAAATAGATGGACGGTATATGCGAAATAAGTATGATAGTGTTTGTGATGATACTGTTTGGGTTTGGCTCAAATATAGGTGGTTTTTTCAAACTAGCATATGACTCCATAATTCGGCATCATCTAACTGTGCAATAGATCGATATTAAATGTTTGTTGCATTATGGGAGGGGCTTTAAGCCTGAATACACGTCTGTGTGGTTTAAAATATTAGTAAATAGCAAAGGAAACTAAAACCAAACTTGTAACTTGTCTTGTTGATTATTTCAATCCCGAAGAAAAGTAATCAATGATTCACTTTAAGGTTTGGTTCAAATAACATATGTCTAGTCTACTCTGTTTTGGCACTCCCCAGCTGAATATCCATTCATGCTCATCCTCGGGAAACAGCTTAAGGTTGAGGGATTTAACGTGATGCGGTGGTATCCGAGGTGGGCGGAGGGAGAAAAGGTTATGGCACAATGGATCAAAGAGGTGAGTGTAACAAACTTTTGCTAATGTTTGTCTCGAATGATGCGAGATAATCCTCATGGTACTTTTTTATCTAACGTTTTATAACGTGTTGTATGATGGACGAGATATTCTTCTTGATGTACTTATATCTATGTAATATTTGTGGTTCTCTGTTTATTTGGCTTGTCGCTGCGATTTTTGAATTATGTAAAATTGCTGTTTATCTCTTAATTGATGTCTAATCAAATTCCGTGGTGAATTTGAAATGCCATTCGAAATTTAGCTAATTTAAAACGTCGACGATTTTGTAGTTCTTATTCAGCGTGTGAACAGAAATTTCTTTGTCAGAATCGGTGGAATACTTTCACAATATTACATCGTAATGCAATTGACCCACGCACAATTGTTCATTTATGCTACAGATTGTGCATTGTCTAATTTCTTTTCCAGGGAAAAATCAAGTACAAAGAAACAATTACTAAGGGTTTCAGAAATATGCCGAATGCCTTCATCGGACTGTTCGATGGTGCTAATACCGGGAAAGCGATAGTCACAGCCTAATGTGACTACGATTCTACGTCATAGATTTACCGTGACGTCAAAAAACAAGATGATCTTACGTCACAGAGATAGCATGACACCAATAGACCAGATAACACAGGAAAACATTAAAATTATTTGGTGAAGTTAATGATTCTCATCAAATCAGAAATAAAAGCACTTATTTGCGAAGGCTTATAAAAGACACGTTCTTACGAGAGCAGGTTACTTTTTCATTTACCTACTCATTCGAAATGTTTCATGCATCGGCTTAAATCGAGTTAAGAATTCCGAGTTTCATCTACCAAAGTATCAACGATCACAATGTCACCCTATTTTATACATGTACTCCATATATATCAATAGGTGTGCTATTTCCCTTGTTCAGGTGAAAGTGAATATATGTTTGGAACTAATCATTTACACGTCCGTTTTTATGTATTGAAAAATAACGGTATTTGTTTTTCGGGATGGGAATTGTAGCACACCTACACTATTTTAGATATG
Organism: Mizuhopecten yessoensis; assembly: GCF_002113885.1. Taxonomy (NCBI): domain Eukaryota; kingdom Metazoa; phylum Mollusca; class Bivalvia; order Pectinida; family Pectinidae; genus Mizuhopecten; species Mizuhopecten yessoensis. Next base: position 382,345 of record NW_018408061.1, read on the forward strand.
ACGTCATCATCATTGTGCTGGATTGAGCTGACGTTAGGAGCATCCTTACGTAACTACAAAGATTGTAAGTGTATCCATCCCCTTTGTAGAACCGTTTCCACCTTGTTTATATGTAAATCCCTTGTTGATGTTTTGGTGAACAAGACTTTTTCCACGCATTAAAGCAAAAACAGCCTATGAAAAGTGAATGATATGTGGTACTTGAAGTATAATACTTTTAATTCCATAACATACATTATGTCCCAGCGCTTCGTCTGTACCGTTTTTACACAGGTATTAAAATTCTCCACCACACATTCAGTCTTGGATTTTGACAACTATTTTACCTAGGTTGCCTCCCTTGAACAGTTTCAAAAATGCTTCAGGTAATTTGTCAAATCCATCATATATTAATTCCTTGCTTCGAAGTTTTCCCTGTAAAGGAAACAAACATTTATAAACGATAAATTGTACTGTAATTAATATATTCACGATGTCAAATATTGGAACACATTATATGCGATTTCTCTTCATATCATAATGATGCAACGTGTCACGTGTTTTTTGTTGAAAAGCCAGAGGCACTGCCGATCAACCATGCAACGAGTTTTAACACTCTAATTTGGAACAGAGTGGAGTACTCACTTTTTATAGGATCTCGAATGTATTCGAATATTTAAGAAAAATTGCGGAAAATCTTTTCTATGACCAAGTCTTTCAACATGTTCATGTGTACATAAGAATGATTTAGGGTCGTTACCTCTTGTACTAGGTTATAGAGAGCCCGGTATGCTACGTCCCAGCTGCTGAACCAGTGAATGACGTTGAATCCTTGTACTGTTAGTTGTTTTGCAACTATCGCCCGGTATATAGACAGTCCTGTAGTTATAAATATATCACATTGTTTGGAAAATCTAACAAAGTAACGAAAGCCAAGCAACTTTCATTTAGTAAGAAAAATACAATGTAGAAGTTATCGACCCGAAAAATGAAAACAGTAATATCAGTTGAAATTAAAAGTTTTGTAAGAGAAATAATAGTAGATCATATAAGTGATTATGAAGCTGGTATGCAAATACAAAAAGGTCTTCAAGCATAATACCACCTCAAACGCATAATATCTGCCAAAAAGGATATCGTTTAGTAAAGCATTAGTACCATATGCTACAGTAGGTGAACTACTGACCTTGAGATGGGTGATGTATATCATCACTATACAGTGATATCGATCCACACAAGGCAGCACGTCCACCCAAAGACATGTGACATATTACAGCACTGGCCAGGTCACCGCCGACCTACAGAGTTACGTAAGAGTTGGAATTGTGACGAACATCAACAAATAACAGAAAAAGATACAAGCTCATTTATCTGTAGGCTGTCGCTGATCATACATGTATATCCTTATACTAAAAAGTATACGGTTTGTACTGCTGAAATAAAAGTTGTATGGTATAACTAAAGTTGATACTTTCTCTATAGTGACAATTGACTCTTTTCTTATATTTTTAACTAAACCGATTTATCAGCAGAGATAATGATTTAGAGTGAAAATAACAAAAAAACAATGGGCATTGTCAAATGTGTCATCAGAAGATGGCCGCGGTGTTTCCTTTGTATGAAGTCTCAATATAACATTTTTTTTACCAATGAACCAACCGTCTTCGGGATCGCGTGTATTTATGAAGAACAAATTATGCACCTTTTGTGGTATGTTGAAGAAACACACCTTTTGCTCATAGTTGGAATATTTTTACTTCTGCCCAATATAAAATACTTCATTAACGAAACATATTAGTTATTCACCAGGAAATCAAGAATATTACCAATCTTCTCCAGTCTAAGGAGTCAATCAAGTCCCGCATTGTATATAAGAAAGCTAGAATAGATACACGTCGATCATTTTCATGGTAGTAATCCAACAACGATTAAACCTTCCTAAACTTAATACTAGGGATAAAAAGGATTGGGTTATCATCAATCAACTTTATATTTCCTTACAAGATACCGGAAGACTGAGCACGGAGTAGACTTATGGAAATAGTTTCTATCTACCCTGCATACAAAAACTGAAAACAAATTACCCATACACGTCTGCCATAAACGTTCAAATACAGAATGGTAAATGTTAGACTTAATATTATTATATACCTAATGTTTCTAGAGTGTGCAGACTTATCATCGTTACTTCTGTAGACGTTGATGTAATGCAGTGAAAATGTTCAATGAGAAAATCGATGCCAATGACCAATTCTGTATTTTCATTTCGCGTACAAACAAAACTTACATTGTCGAAGAGACAATTCACCCCTGTTGGAGCTTCCTCCTGCAATTTAGCACTGACGTTATCAGTTTTGTAATTGATAGCGACGTCCATCCCTAGCTCCTCTGTAATCCAGCGACATTTGTCGTCACTTCCGCAAATTCCAATCACTTTGCAGCCCTAAATTTAAACGAGCAATCATAGAGTAAACATTAAACACATCGCAAAGAAAAAAACTTAATTCCCGATAATCAGCTGCTTATTAATTTTAGAACGGAATCCTATGATAATTTTAACAGATTTAATGTTACCTTCGACATGGCGTCATATGTTTGTCTATTTATTCCAGAATTGTTAAAGGCTGTGGTGACCTTTCGCTTTGTGAACAAATGTCTGTACCTGTTGATTTGTTTCAGCCTTCGCAGAATTAATTAACGTGATATCTTGAAATGCATGCTTTAGAATTTAAAAGAGTCGGCTGATATGTGGGCGACTCAGAAAACAAAAGTTATGATGTACCGCTGCCTTCGCTATCTGAGCGGCCACGCTACCCACTGCTCCTCCTGCCGACGTGACCACAACAACATCTCCTGTCTTAGGCTTACATACTTCTGTCATACCGTAGTAGGCTGTCAGGCTACAACATCGTAAAAATGATACTTAAAATGACAGTTCAGAGAGTTAATAGGCGTATTAAACTAATTTTGTAAATAAACATGTCGTGTGTGCAAATTGTCTCTATGCCAGTGTATATGTATGACCAAGGACTTTGTTTGCCTTTTGCTGTGTAATACTGTGGGGAATGATGGGCTCTAAAACTAAGTCGTCTGTTGGAGTTACTCCTCTCGTATTAAGGCATCACTATTTCTGTAACTACTTCTACTGTGTAACAGTGCTCTTTCGTGTCCTATATAGTTTATGTGTGTTTGTAATTCTGATTAGGAGAGGACTAATATACGCAAAGCCTGTGGTCTAATCCTTTTAATTTTTCAATCAAATGTATTTAAATAAAATGAAATGAATTATCGCTTATTGTACATCAGCTATTGCAGATTTCTTTAGGTACTTAAATTTGATGCAAATGTATTAATTAGATTCACCTCAAGTTTCAACTTGATTAATGATTCAGTCAAAATCATCCGAAGCGAACATACCCTGTAAGTCCAAGCATGCCAAGTGCATGAGAAACTGGGAGATCTCCCATGACCGGAAGTTGTCGAAGTGACGTCATATCAGATACCCGGGAGAGTGTGCGCCATCCCACATTCGCCAATACCAATGACTTTTCAGGGAATTGTGGATTTTTACTGTGAAGAACCCTAAACAATAAGATGGAAAATATGAGTTCAATTGTTCAGATAAAGTTGTAAATGTTTAAAATTCAAAACACAACATTGATCATGTCAAACTAATAGGCCTGATATGTAATTTCACTCACAGCTAAACTTTACATTACAAGTGATGCTATTATTTATAGTGTCATGATCACTCTGCTAATAAGTATTGATACTGGTGTATATCTATCTTCACAACATCTCTGGTGTTCGGCTGGACTGGATGGAATTTATGAGTGTACTATTATATAACCTGTTCTAACTATTTCATAGTTACATGAATATTCTATAATGTTTTGTTGAATAAATTTTAAGAGAATCACCTCCAATAATAGATAATAATAACTACATTTTCCTAAATGAATCCATGTCATTTTCCAAAGTTTTTACAAAATGTTTAATTCTTGGTAACTTATCCTTTAAATCCAGTGGGTGGATGGCAAATGTGTTTATACACAGGGAGTTTTGGGCCTGTATCCCTCGGATTTATGTAGGATGGGTTGTCAATAAATATCCACAACATAAACAAAAAATGATTCAAGAAAAGTTGTAAAATGTTCATTTCACAAGCTAAATTGGAGTTATCTCCCCTGCACTATTTTGTAATGTTTGTAAATAAGTTTGGAAAGGACTCAAATAGGCATAGTCTTATGTCCAATCCAATTGACATATATAAAGTCATTAAAATCTGTTGAAATGAAGTTGAAATGAATTATCTATTATTAATGATCAATGATCAATGTACTCATTAAGGACATTGGCGTTCAGTGTAGTTTACTGTTACTGTATCAAATACGATACACACATTTTTACATATATATGTGAAATATCATATAAAGTTGAAAGAAGCATTAAAAAATAACGGTCCGGAAAATGAGTACACTGATGTGATATTTTATCTATTTTCACAACCTGTTTCCTCAGGGTACGAACGTCAAAATACTACGCAACACTCCTCCGTGATACATTATTATATATAAGAAGTTCGTGCGGAATGGCTTGATGCCTGATGCAGTGAATATCGATGTTATGCTATCACCTTGCTATCTGTTCCGCCATCATCATAGATCCTTCTGATAGGGAGCGCTCAGCATACGGTCTGTAGCAGAAATACAGTAATGTAGAGAACCACACCGACTGTGGACTATACATGTGTAATTGGTAAAAACAAAGTATCCAAGTAATTGTTTCTGGCAGATAGTTTAAGTCCAATACTTTCACAACTTCAAAACAGAAGTAAGGCGGCATAACCATGATACTCAACTGATGTGATCAAAGCGGCGATGAAAGCATGAAGATATCTTAAACTTGCGCTTAAAAAGGGAAAACAAACAATACAATATGATTGAAATGTATAAGAAAATGGCCATCAAGAAGACTTGGACTAAGATATAAACCTGGTGATTATCTCTTACGTAAAGGAACTGTCTGAAACAATCTACGAGATATTTCGCGGGATAAGAGCACTGAACTGACCACAAAACCTGTCAAGAGAACTGAACATCCTAGTATGTCCTAAGGATAAGAAAACGTCGAAGAATGCGTATACCAAAAGGGATATAGGAGCAAGGACGCGTCATATATTAGAGAGTCAGAATGACAGTAAAACGTCCGACTTTGTGTAATCCGATCGGACGTGAAAAGGTATACGATCACTTACTGAACCACGTCACGTGGGTTTCACCGAGTACTCCAGTTTCCTCACACATTTAACCCTCTACGCGCATCCATCCTTCCCAAGAGGAATACTCAGTTAACCTGATAAACCTTTTCCAATTACTGATTTTACTGAAGTAAATAAAGTGATTTCACAACCCCGGAAATACATTAAACGTGGTAATTATGTGATAAACAACACTAAAGAAATGAAATACTGGAAAACCGGAAATTTTCGCTTCAGGAAAATGTTCGCGTCGTGACTATTTAGATTGATCGCAGTGTGGATTTTTTCGCATTGGCAGTGGTTTTGAAATCTAAATTTTCTATATAGTTATAATCTATATAATCTTTTAATAAATGTTCGCGTTAAGACATGTTCGCGCAAATTTACTTACATTTCCAAAACGCGAAAGTTTTCACTTTTACAGAATATTTCAACGTACCTCATATACGGGTCAACGCTGATATACAGAGCCTCGCAAAGGACTTCTACAAAATTAGAGGAAAAAAATCGTCATGTGTACAAAACAATAAACGTCAATCAAAACATGTTCAGAAATGTGTTAAGGTCTACTGAAGACGAGTTATCTTTAAACTGTTACAATATATCAAAGTAAATATACATTTAATAATGTCATCAGTCTATAAAACGGTACACATCATATTATACATATACATCAGGACATGAGTGTTTTTAGACTATTTGATATATCAAGTAATGGAAACAAATATGGATAAGAGTCGGTTATTGCAATTTTTACATGTTGTGAAAACTGCTTAAACTGTAAGATAAAAAGATTACTTGTTTTATTTATAAGGGATTGGAATATAATTGGATTTTTACCGACGACTTCATTATTTATTATGTTCGTTATCGAGGCTGACACAAAAAAATCGTTTGAAGACTTGCAGACCTGATGGGCTGTATCTGAACAACACTTCACTATATATGTCATATTAGTACCTTACTGACCTTCTGGATTGTATCTAAATGTATTTATTTATTTATCTAAACATAAAACGCACAGCACATTTATCAATTATAGACATTTGTTGAGGCGAGTATTGATAATTTTTTGAATATGGACCTGTGAAAGTAATATTAACAAAGACGTAAATATAACTTTCTCAGGTCTATATGTTATCATATTCACTAAAATCAAAGTCTTTAATTGTTAAATTAGATGCTAAATAATGAATGACGGAACGTATGACAAGTATGCTGATGACAGTTAGTTACCTAGTTAGCTACCTAGTAGTATTAATGTCCGAACATTTAGCAGTACTCAACGTGCAGTAAGAACTTTTAACAGAAATGCCCGTGAGCTTGACTGTATATTTGATTGTACCTTGCCTTCTTTTAAGTTTGATTGTACCTTGCCTTCTTTTAAGTCTGATTGTACCTTGTCTTCTTCTAAGTCTGGTTGTACCTTGTCTTCTTTTAAGTCGGGTTGTACCTTGTCTTCTTTTAACTCTGGTTGTACCTTGTCTTCTTTTAAGTCGGGTTGTACCTTGTCTTCTTTTAACTCTGGTTGTACCTTGTCTTCTTTTAACTCTGGTTGTACCTTGTCTTCTTTTAACTCTGGTTGTACCTTGTCTTCTTTTAAGTCTGATTGTACCTTGTCTTCTTTTAAGTCTGATTGTACCTTGCCGTCTTTTAAGTCTGGTTGTACCTTGCCTTCTTTTAAGTCTGATTGTACCTTGCCTTCTTTTAAGTCTGAAGTCTAAAGGCAGTATGTTTTAGATGATTATTATACTTCTGTATGCATGCTACACTTTTCTTAATATTGCTTGTAAAAAATTATCTGTGATATTTTATTATACCTTTGTTATCATTGTTATCAATTCTGTAATTGCACCCTTGGGTCTGTTGAATTGAAATCAATAAATAAGTATGTAAATACAACAGGCGGAGAGCTTTGTGACGTTGTGTATTTATCCTTACATACTGGTAACACGACAGATAAATTGGCAGAGAGTTTATATTCAAACCATTTTCCATTTATAATATATAAACAATTTAAACAAAAGAATTACTGAAAGTGTGACAAAATAAAGATCTTTACTCAATGGCGTCAAAACATTAAACCCAACATCAAAACATTGATAAAATAATCAACAACAACAACAACCGGGAAAATATAACGTGAGACAGCACGAGCTCACAAATATATGAACAATTTAACGCACACAGCTTCTCATCCATTCAGGCTATATTTTAATTTTGTTAGAGTTTGTAAAAGTTGTCGTTACGGCCAGGCCTATTTACAAACATATTAATGGTAAAGTCTTGGTACAGCCTTTCTGATGTATCGTTATTTTCGTATATTACTTAATCAGACAACACACACTTGTACACCAATATGTTCAGCAGAAACAATATAACACACATTGCTTCTCATCCATTCAGACTATATTTCAATTTGTTACAGTTTTTAACAGTCCTGTATACAAGCATATTAATCGCAAAGTCTTGGTACAGCTTACATCCAAGCCATGTTCTGATGTATGGTTATTTCCGTATATTTTTTAATCAGACAACACACACTTGTACCAATATGTCAAATACCGAAAATCAGCAGTAACATGTCTAAAGCTTTATTGTTCCTTTTCATGAATGTCTGGCTTTGAATGATAAACAAAGTTGTGATGATACATTTCATTGGAACATCTTACATACAGGAGGTTTAGCACGAAGAAACCCCTTCTCACGGAACATCTGAACTACCAATTAAACTTAACTCTAAGTAAAAAACATATTCCTATGAATACTGAGAAAGAAAAAGAAATCCGTTACATTTTGTGGTACAACAGGGGCAAGCCACGTTTATGTAATTGTTTCTCTATTTAAGATAGCTTCTGTAGATTGCACTGAATGTGTCGAGTCCTGTAAAGTTTAAGTAAAACCAAAGTCTATGAGATAACGATTTATCCGAGAGATATAACACAACATGCGCTTGGCATACATACAGCATAACAAGTAATTCACAGCGGGATTTCCACACCTGCACAGAGAAGGGTTATCTTTTTATGATAAGGCAAAAGAATAATTTACATAACAACAAAAAATACAAATGAAAATGATAATTTTTACATAAAATATTTTAAGATACATGTCATGTTGCCACTGTGAAGGGATGGCAACTGAAATAACTTACGGCAATTACAGAACAGAGACTTACATCGAGTGCCTGCCAGAATATCATATATATTGATGAAGAAAAGGTTTTTTTTATACATTATCTGGAGGGAACTTTTTATATAAATTAATCTACCGTATAAATAAAATTTTAGTGTGAGAAAATCTATCCGTTTGACTTTTTAAACTATACGTAAGGTTACATGTTTTGCGTGTTAAGTGTTACTTACTTTTTTGGAGTGTAAATGATTTCAGGCGAACAGATTTTTGAGCTGAATTTCAACACCAAGAATATTTCCAATATTTATAGTATATTGCAATTCCGTTTACTTAGGCATGTGTTTTGTTTTGACAACGGTCCCACTACAAACAGAAAACATTACATCTCGAGCACACACGCATGCATACACTCAAAGGGAGACATTAGCCAAGTGGCATAGGACCAGTAGTTAGCGCCTAAAAAGGCAGCTGCTGCGAATTCCTTAATATTGATTAATGTATATGCTAATTGTATTTATTGTATAAATGTATATCTATGCACTGTAAAGCGCTTTAGAGTGGCTTTATTCTAGCAAGATAAGGCGCTATATCAAATGTTGTATATATCATTATTATCATTAAATATCGATTCAATGGAAGTATGAGGAAGCTGAAATGTTACAGATCACTGGCAAGAGTATAACAAGTATTGATTGTATATTAATTAATTAAAGTGGTTTCCAACTTCCCTTAAATCAATATAGATGTCTATGGCAGTTCAATGGTAAAGCTATTTTAAACCAGAGATGCTAATGAATTTTTTCACGATACTCTAATGATTCTGTTTTGGTTAAATTTGAAAATTGATTAGATGTTATACTCCTGCTATTATAGGAATACCTACCTCCATCTTGTAAGTCTGTCGCAACGTCCTCCTCTTCTAACCCGAAGTGGGACAAAGTTGCAGTTCCTGTCATCTTTTTGGCAAGAACCCATTTTTGGCACCTAGTGGCCGTACTTTCCATGGTCGGTTGATCTATACGTACAGTGCAAGTCAGAGTGTGAAAATGATATGTAATGATGTCCGCTTAGTATAGGAACGAGGTATACTTAATGTCCTTTGTTGACAAAAATAGGGATACGTCCGGAAGTTCCTCTTCAGATGTTTCCGGATTTACTTTGGTGGGAGTGAGCTTGTAGTAAAACGCTACGTGAACATTTCAGGACACACTTACACCATCCTGCAGTATTCCGAATGTATATGTTAAAGTTATTACATTAAAGTTCTAACATGCATCACGTATTCCGAATTGCAGATCAGCCCTGTACATGGATAGTACGTATCTTAATGTATCAAGTTCTCAGTATTTTGGCAACGATTCAAAAGAAAGTGACGAGGAAATAGTTGTTTTCTGTGGTGTGTGATTTCTACACAACCTCTGTTAAATAAGATAATCTGTAATTCTCGCTACCGTCCGTGGTTCAGTATCACGAGGTTGTTTGGGATTGTAGGTAGGTCGGCCTTACACATACGTCCATCTAGTATATAACACCTAAATAGTTATAACTATATACAGAAAGCTTCAAATGCATATAACGAAAGTATGTTACGCTGTGCTGCTTTTCGATATGTAGTTGATTATCAGTTTGTATTTGAGATTTGCAAATCGGATATTATGAACATTAGAAGTTCAAAACGGTAATAGGAAGAGAACAGTATATAGACAGTAAGTTGATATGAAGTACGTTATATAGATATAGAACGTTGATTTACAATACTGTTTACAGATACAACATGTTGTTATAAATTACAGAAACAGTACGTTGTTATAAACTACAGATTCATCACTTTGTTATAAATTACAGATGTGGTACGGTACGTTAATGTAAATTACAGGTACAGCATGCGCAGCTGCAGGTTGTTGTAAGTTTAAGATATATCACTTTGATATAAATAACAGATACAATACCTTGATATAAATTACAGATACAGTACTTTGATATACATTACAGAAAATGCATGTTGATATTAATTACAGATACCAACGCTGTGTCAAAATGTTTCTTCGTAGCAGACTCGTGAGATAATAACTTCTTTGACAAGAATCCTCAACCAGATCTTAATATTTTACATATTATTCAAAGAGTGGCTACGATTGACGCTCTAACCCTGAAGAAGAGTGATATTTTATCAAAAGGTACATTGTCAAAAGAAATATTTGTAAAATTCCCTGCAGGTATAAATGATATTTTATTAAGTCGTGTACTGTTTCTTGTACATGTGCGTGCTGTGGGACAAATATAGAGTGACAAAGGTTAAACATGTAAGGATATTGAGCGTGAACGGAATATTCTGAACTACAAATTAATGCCGTTAACAAACTTAGTCAAAGAATAAGATCAAGTATGCAGGATTCGTTCCCTCATGATTGTTGGAATGTCATCAAGTCATTACCAAAACCACATCTGGTGTCCAGCAGCTTTGCTGCATTTTCTTGTCAAATGCACTAAATATATACAGAACCTTGATATAAATTACATTTCATTGATACATCACGTTTTTCATCAAGTGTACTAATAAAAAAAGTACAGCATGATGATAGAAAATCTTTAAAAAGGAACCCTCATTACAGACTGGGAGAGTAAACAGGTAGTCCGTAATAGGAAGTGGGTCCGCCTCTACATACGGTCACATCAGTAAATGGGATTTGGTGACCAACGGTCTAATGCACAGCAGATAAGTCCTAGTCGTGGTAGAGACCTTGTCTGGTAGAGACAAAGACCGTCTGGTAGAACACACTGGGTTAAAAGTTGATTGATCAACAGAACCAATCTATCCAGAAAATCATAATGCTAAAACAAGCTCTCAAATAGCTAACAACCATGACATGTATACTACACAGACGGAGAAGTTATTTATGTCATATTGTGGCTCTCGATTAGCTAACAACCATGACATGTATACTACACAGACGGAGAAGTTATTTATGTCATATTGTGGCTCTCGATTAGCTAACAACCATGACATGTATACTACACAGACGGAGAAGTTATTTATGTCATATTGTGGCTCTCGATTAGCTAACAACCATGACATGTATACTACACAGACGGAGAAGTTATTTATGTCATATTGTGGCTCTCGATTAGCTAACAACCATGACATGTATACTACACAGACGGAGAAGTTATTTATGTCATATTGTGGCTCTCGATTAGCTAACAACCATGACATGTATACTACACAGACGGAGAAGTTATTTATGTCATATTGTGGCTCTCGATTAGCTAACAACCATGACATGTATACTACACAGACGGAGAAGTTATTTATGTCATATTGTGGCTCTCGATTAGCTAACAACCATGACATGTATACTACACAGACGGAGAAGTTATTTATGTCATATTGTGGCTCTCGATTAGCTAACAACCATGACATGTATACTACACAGACGGAGAAGTTATTTATGTCATATTGTGGCTCTCGATTAGCTAACAACCATGACATGTATACTACACAGACGGTGGAGTTATTTATGTCATATTGTGGCTCTCGATTAACTAACAACCGTGACATGTATACTACACAGACGGAGAAGTTATTTATGTCATATTGTGGCTCCCGATTAGCTAACAACCATGACATGTATACTACACATTCGGAGAGGTTATTTATGTCATATTGTGGACCTCGATTAGCTAACAACCATGACATGTATACTACACATACGGAGAGGTTATTTATGTCATATTGTGGACCTCGATTAGCTAACAACCATGACATGTATACTACACATTCGGAGAGGTTATTTATGTCATATTGTGGACCTCGATTAGCTAACAACCATGACATGTATACTACACAGTCAGAGAAGTTATTTATGTCATATTGTGGCTCTCGAATAGCTAACAACCATGACATGTATACTACACATACGGAGAGGTTATTTATGTCATATTGTGGACCTCGATTAGCTAACAACCATGACATGTATACTACACATTCGGAGAGGTTATTTATGTCATATTGTGGACCTCGATTAGCTAACAACCATGACATGTATACTACACAGTCAGAGAAGTTATTTATGTCATATTGTGGCTCTCGATTAGCTAACAACCATTACATGTATACTACACAGACAGAGAAGTTATTTGTGTCATATTGTGGCTCTCGATTAGCTAACAACCGTGACATGTATACTACTCGATTAGCTAACAACCGTGACATGTATACTACTCGATTAGCTAACAACCGTGACATGTATACTACACAGACGGAGAAGATATTTAAGTCATATTGTGGCTCTCGATTAGCTAACAACAATGACATGTATACTACACAGACGGAGAAGTTGTTTATGTCATATTGTGGCTCTCGATTAGCTAACAACAATGACATGTATACTACACAGACGGAGAAGTTATTTATGTCATATTCTGGCTCTCGATTAGCTAACAACCATGACATGTATACTCCACAGACGGAGAAGTTATTTATGTCATATTGTGACTCTCGATTAGCTAACAACCGCGACATGTATACTACACAGACGGAGAAGTTATTTATGTCATATTTTGGCTCTCGATTAGCTAACAACCATGACATGTATACTCCACAGACGGAGAAGTTATTTATGTCATATTGTGGACCTCGATTAGCTAACAACCATGACATGTATACTCCACAGACGGAGAAGTTATTTATGTCATATTGTGGATCCCGATTAGCTATCAACCATGACATGTATACTACACATACGGAGAGGTTATTTATGTCATATCTAACAACCATGACATGTATACTACACAGACGGTGGAGTTATTTACGTCATATTGTGGCTCTCGATTAGCTAACAACTATGACATGTATACTACACAGACGGAGAAGTTATTTATGTCATATTCTGGCTCTCGATTAGCTAACAACCATGACATGTATACTCCACAGACAGAGAAGTTGGTTATGTCATATTGTGGACCTCGATTAGCTAACAACCGTGACATGTATACTACACAGACGGAGAAGTTGTTTATGTCATATTGTGGCTCCCGATTAGCTATCAACCATGACATGTATACTACACATACGGAGAGGTTATTTATGTCATATCTAACAACCATGACATGTATACTACACAGACGGAAAAGTTGTTTATGTCATATTGTGGCTCTCGATTAGCTAACAACAATGACATGTATACTACACAGACGGAGAAGTTATTTATGTCATATTCTGGCTCTCGATTAGCTAACAACCATGACATGTATACTACACAGACAGATAAGTTATTTATGTCATATTGTGGCTCTCGATTTACTAACAACCATGACATGTATACTACACAGACAGATAAGTTATTTATGTCATATTGTGGCTCTCGATTAGCTAGCAACCATGACATGTATACTACACAGACAGAGAAGTTATTTGTGTCATATTGTGGCTCACGATTAGCTAACAACCGTGATATGTATACTACACAGACGGAGAAGTTGTTTATGTCATATTGTGCCTCCCGATTAGCTAACAACCATGACATGTATACTACACAGTCAGAGAAGTTATTTATGTCATATTGTGGCTCACGATTAGCTAACAACCGTGATATGTATACTACACAGACGGAGAAGTTGTTTATGTCATATTGTGGCTCCCGATTAGCTATCAACCATGACATGTATACTACACATACGGAGAGGTTATTTATGTCATATCTAACAACCATGACATGTATACTACACAGACAGATAAGTTATTTATGTCATATTGTGGCTCTCGATTAACTAACAACCGTGACATGTATACTACACAGACGGAGAAGATATTTAAGTCATATTGTGGCTCTCGATTAGCTAACAACAATGACATGTATACTACACAGACGGAGAAGTTGTTTATGTCATATTGTGGCTCTCGATTAGCTAACAACAATGACATGTATACTACACAGACGGAGAAGTTGTTTATGTCATATTGTGGCTCTCGATTAGCTAACAACCGTGACATGTATACTACACAGACGGTGGAGTTATTTATGTCATATTGTGGCTCTCGATTAGCTAACAACTATGACATGGTTATGTCATATTGTGGACCTCGATTAGCTAACAACCATGACAGGTATACTACACAGACAGAGAAGTTATTTATGTCATATTGTGGTCCCCGATTAGCTATCAACCATGACATGTATACTACACAGACGGAGAAGTTGTTTATGTCATATTGTGGCTCCCGATTGGCTAACAACCATGACATGTATACTACACATACGGAGAGGTTATTTATGTCATATTGTGGACCTCGATTAGCTAACAGCCATGACATGTATACTACACAGACGGTGAAGTTATTTATGTCATATTGTGGTCCCCGATTAGCTATCAACCATGACATGTATACTACACATACGGAGAGGTTATTTATGTCATATTGTGGACCTCGATTAGCTAACAGCCATGACATGTATACTACACAGAAAGAGAAGTTAGTTATGTCATATTGTGGCTCCCGATTGGCTAACAACCATGACATGTATACTACACATACGGAGAGGTTATTTATGTCATATTGTGGACCTCGATTTGCTAACAACCATGACATGTATACTCCACAGACGGAGAAGTTATTTATGTCATATTGGGGCTCTCGATTAGCTAACAACCATGACATGTATACTACACAGACGGAGAAGTTATTTATGTCATATTGTGGAAAGGAACGTTAACAATTGTACAACCAAAGTCGTCACTTTTGTGATAGAATTTGTTATATAATTACAATAAGTTTACATAATAATACTAATTGTTTTGTGAATGACCCTAGCGACTAAACAACGACTGGTCTGAGTACATCTTGACTAAATTAGATGAACAGACCACATGGGCTTTGTGAACAATGTTTACTTGCCGAAATATACGCAATTTAAATTCCAATCTAATCCGCCTTGCTACTTCCAGTCGCCGTTTTGTAAACAGGGCATAATCTCGAACTGATGCGCGTTTGAAAGAGTTTGAAGAATTGCAAAGCTTCTAAACGATCATGCCAAGAACATACTCTCTAAGGATGATGTTTTTAAAAAAAATACTATCGATTATTTACAATATTTCTTTTCTGTATCACTTTCATTGATTTGTCCACTTCAATTTTTTTTCTTTCAAATGTTAAAACACATTTTCTTTGAAAAAATGTTCTAGTTTCGAGATTATGATCAAACGTCGTCTGCTTCGCAAACATTCAAGAAAATAATATTTACAATGTATTGATATTGTTTTTATAAACTCGTTTATTCTTTAAACTATCTTTAATTAATAAATATCAAGATTTTGTGAATTGAGAAATTGCCTTTTATGACGTAACCGGAAGCGCACTTGATACGAGAACGTGACCCGGAAATACCTCACAACATAATCAGGACAGTAATAATAAACAGACGTTTATCGAACATTAAAAGATTAATACCGTATGTATTGAGACACTGATGTGCAAGAATACAACACAAGGTAACACTCGTTTAATCCATTGCTATCACATCAAGTACTAACTGACATTTATGCGAAAATATCAGCATTAAATGTTTTCGATCGCGCATACCTAGTTTCGTTTTACAGTTTACATACATTTATACATGTCGGCATCAACAGTATACCTTAACTTGTGTCTTTCATCGTGCCGGAGATTATACATAGGGGCATTCGAGGAAAAGTTCGTTATGAAAACCTTGTGTGTGTGGGATTTTTTAATCTTAAAATTATCGGATAAAAGCATAGTGGCTTGCTACTACAAAATACAAGATACAAGAATCATTATTTTACGTTGAATATATGTCATAAGCTCTCAGGAGCTTTTATTTCGACAACACACATACATATATAAATATATATAAATGGTAAAACCACGGACTTAGATGACTAATCTAATTCTGTGGTAAAACATTGTAACAGTGTAAAAGCAAACAACAAATTTTATCACAAGATACCTACGTTGCAAGGATTAAGATAAAGAGGTTAAATAATCATGCTGTATAAAATTTGGCACTAAAACAACTTACTCAAAAACCAGTCCAGAGGGCATGTGATTGGGATATAGCATTTATTTGTAACCTGGAGCATGGGTTTGGTAGCCGTTAATATTAAAAGACGTTTTTAGTATTGATGAAGCTCGTGACGCCAGTGATGTATTTTTCGCTTACACGTTAAAGCGTTGTTATCCTAAAAGAAGAATAGTACGATTTGAAAAGTGTGAATTGCCTACAGCTTCCGTCAAAAGTCAAAAACATTCCTCTCATGTTCTTTCTCGTCACCTGGACGTTTGTAAGTTAGAACAGCTGGTCTCGCAGACGCTAAAACTATGTACACAATATATATACAGTTATACCCCAGTATTGTATTGTCTCGGTATGGCTACGAATGCGTTCCAGGTCAGGTAATAGAGCATCAAATGTATTAAATTCAAATATAGCACCACTTCACGACAATCATGGATTCATATGGGTACAATGTTATTAAAATAACATTCATACAGTGCATGCAAACTGAAATTTACAAATCATTTGTTTAAAATTACTAGTCATGATGTCCATGAAATTATCCAAATTACAATAAATAAGATCTTTATGTCAAAATATACTTAAGGTTTAATTTAGTATTGTTTAATGTACGTCCTATCATGGTCATTTAAGGACAGCCTTCCCCTTTTGCTAGATGCATGCGTGTGGTGAGTTTGTGCATAATTAATTAGTGTTTTGGGAGTCTGTGGTATGTTCATGTTTGTCTCCTTAAGATAGCGCTGGACTGATGCTGACTTTATAGTGTAATTTCACTGGAGCATACTGCTGAAGACACATCTTATTTTATGATCGAACCTCGTTATCTCACCATCTTCAATAGCCAAGGGTTCATAATTTAAATTTGTACTATTCAACCTTGGCAGATTTAGCCTTGTGTTTAATTTCCATCCCCTGCCACCTTGCAGAGGCACTCTACTAGCAAAACTTTAAACTTTCAAGATTATTTCAGCACTGGTCGCCTATGTATTTCCCTTGGTTATCATTTACAGTTAGAATATGGTCAATTATCTCTACCAACTGATCAAATACAGAAAATGTTTCTTTGAGTATTGTCCTCCTTTGTTTTTGGACATAAATCATGACATAGTCGACAAGGCAACTTGGTACTTGGCGCCGCTATTATTATTTACATGCACAGGGACATGGTATTAATTTCTAACCCTCAGTTCACATATGTGTATTATGTAATGTATGATATGAAAAAAATGTGTGGACCATAGGATGGTA
The DNA here is from genome assembly GCF_002113885.1 of Mizuhopecten yessoensis. Classification (NCBI taxonomy): domain Eukaryota; kingdom Metazoa; phylum Mollusca; class Bivalvia; order Pectinida; family Pectinidae; genus Mizuhopecten; species Mizuhopecten yessoensis. Next base: position 400,000 of record NW_018408061.1, read on the forward strand.
ATTCGTGCCAAGTCCCTGTGCCAGGTTCAATAATTTGAAAGCTTAGAGAACAAGGCTAAATCCGCTAAGTTTGAATACATGAATATGTGAATACAAAATGAACGCTTGGCTAGCAAAGATGGGATGTTACAGGCTGGACAGATAATGACAACAAAAACAGGCTGAAAACATGAATGGAATGTGTTTTTCTTAAGAGAGGCTGTATAAACACATTATGAATATGTAAAATTATGATGGAAGTCCATTTTACACGAATTGCCTGACGTTATTTTCAATACCTTCAGTTCATCTATATTTCCACACTGTTCTCTGTATAAGGGATAGGAATCAGTTTGTCTTTTGGGTTTTATAAATCCTCGCAACCTCTTTTAAGTCATATATATAAGAAAGGTCTGCCAAATATCTGATTCTTTGACAACTTTACTACAAACATATAGCAGGAATTGAGCTTTCTATACCAACTGCACTACACTTCATATTATTTGTTGACATTTTTCTGCTACAATAAATGGAGTTTCCTCAAAAGATGCTGATAATCGAAAAAAAAGGGTCTGAAACCTTAATCATATCTTTTAGAATACTGTGTTTAAAAAAACTGGCCCCCTAAAGAATCGGGAATTTTCGTTCATGTCTACTACTTGGGGGACATTGAACAGACCAAAATAGATCTTCTGCCCGCATTGCAACACACTTGGGATCTTAAATCTTTCCTTTCTTTCTTCACTGTTCTGCTTTTCTTTGTCGTGCCGCATGAGAAGCATGGCTCAGTCTGTCCGTCATCACACGTTGTCGTTTGCCTTGGCAGTCACTCACATATAAGTTTTCCGGACTTTTTTTGCCACCATTTACCTTATCAATTTGTAAATTTGTATGTGGCTTAATCATAATAGATTACAGATCAAGTTCGAACCACTTGCCAATATTATTTTTTTTTGCTGGAGTTACATGTATTTCCCTTCACACATTGGAAGTTCTCATAATTAACTGTTTGCCATACTTTGTTCGTTACCGCTTGCCACTTAGTATGTGGCTTTATCATGGATTACAGTTAGAGTCCAACTCCTGTGTCAATATTTCATTTGTTGCTGGAGTTATGGCCCTTCGCACATAAGAAATCTCATAATTAATGTTTTTCCGGGACTTTTTTTTGCTACCACTTGCAACATCAATTTGTTACCTAATATGTGGCTTTGTCATAGTGGATTACAGTTTGAGTTCAAACCTCGTGTTAATATTCCTTTTTTTGCTGGAGTTATGGCCCTACGCACATAGTAAATTATCAAAATAAACCTTTTTTTGACTTATTTCGCTACTGCTTGCCATATCAATTTGAAACTTTGTTTGTGGCTTTATCATAATATATTACAGAGTTTGAACCATGTATTAATATTCCCTATTTTAACTGGAGTTATGGCCCATTTGCACATAGGAAATTCTCATAATTAATTGTTTTCCATATTATTTTAACTTAGTATACATGTTTAACGGATTACAGTTGGAGTTAAAATCCAGTGTCAATGTTCTATTTTTTCTGGAGTTATTGCCCTTTGCACATAGGAAATTCTTAGAAGTAACTGTATTTTTTCCGTCAACATATGCACTTCCTACGAATTGCAGTTTTCTTCTATAAGTGTCTCCTTGACACCCGTCCTCATATGACCCTGACTATTGCGAGGACATAAATCACCTAATACAGTACATCCTTTGAAGTACTTCTGTATGGCTTGATGATGTTTTCAAACCAATGGTCTGTAGCATTACTTGGTTAAGAAGACTGAATGCCGTTTAACAGAGGGTCTCTCTCATAATACTCTGGCTCCCTAGGGGGAGGAGTGGGTTCCCAAAGGGGGATTCTCCAATTCAATTACCCAATTTGTTGTTGTTACACGGATTTTGGTCAAGGGTGTTTAAGGGTTCCAAGGTCAAGGATAAGGTCACTGTTGCTATATATAGAAAAACAACAACTGATTTAATTTAAACACTTAGCAACTTCATTTGTTCATGGATTTTGGTCAAACTTTATGCAAAGGTCAAGTGTGAGTATACTTCAAACATTGGTGTGTTTCAGCGTTCCAAGGTAAAAGCCAAGGTCACTGTTGCTAGATATAGAAAATCATCAACTGATTCAATTTAAACACTCAGGTTATCAAGATCAAAGTGGTTGTAACCTTTTATAGAATACTGAAACTAATTTCACATGGCAGCGAGGGCATTTATGTCTTACAGACATATTCTAGTCTCTTTAAAAATCCTCTTCTCAATAACCTAGAGGCCCAGAGACCTGGTACTGGGCCTGTAGCGTGCTGGAATGAAGGGCTATCAAGTTTGTTCAAATGAGTGTTCTTGCCCGACTTTTACAGGTCACAGTGGTTAAATGAGGTAAAATGTTTAAACAACTTCTTTTCAATAACCAAGGGGCCCAGAGACCTGATATTGTGCCTGTAGCATGCTTTGATAAAGGACTACCAAGTTTGTTCAAATGAATTATCTTGTCTGCCTTTCAAGGTCACAGAGGTCAAATGTGCTAACATCTTAAAACAACTTCTCAATAACTAATATTGAGCCTATAGCTTGCCTGGATGAGAGGCTACGAAATGTGTTCAAATGAATGACATTGACCGACTTTCAAGGTCACTGGGGTCAAATGTGCTAACGTCTTTAAATAACTTCTTCTCAATAACCAATAGGCCCAGAGACCTGACATTAGGCCTGTAACATGCTGGGATGAAGGGCTACTAAGTTTGTTCAAATGTATGACCTTGATCTTGATTCAAGGTCACATGGGTCAAATGTGCTATATTTGAATAAAGTGGTATTGAGCTTAGCATCCGCATAAATGACCTAGATCAGCTTCAATGTTGCATTAGAAGCAAATGAGCGACACAGGCCATTGGGCTTCTTGTTTAATTTCTGCACAATATCTTCAGTAATGTTGGTTGGATTGCTTTCAGACTTTATCCTGTGCTTTTTTGAAGAAAGTGCTTGCTTTGAATAGCTTTTCAAGCCCGGCAGTCAAAGGTCAAGGTCACTGTAACCATGAATACATTAGTTTAGGCACAATATTTCCAATTCTGTTGGGATGATTACACTCAGGCTTTATCAAGTGCTACCTCAGAGAAAGTGCCTGCTTTGGTGCTTTGGTGGTGAAAGGTTAAGGTCATTGTTACTTTAGAAAGTATTTGCTTAGGATACAAATTGTAACTTTTGAGGCATCGATGTGAAAGTTCAAGGTTAATGTTACTATAAATAGAAAAACATTTCATGCACAATATTTGGAGCTCTTTTGGGCCGTATGCACTCAGACTTTATCCAGTGTAGTAAAATGTTTGCTTGAGCTTTTGGATAGCTTTTCAGCCTTTGATATCAAAGGTCAAGGTCACTTACTATAAATAGAACATCAGTTTGTGCACTGTATTTTGAATTCTGTTTGACTGATTACACTCAGATTTTATCGAGTCCTTCCTGGAAGAAAGTGCCTGCTTGGGATAACTTTTCAGGACCAGTGGTCAAAGGTCAATGTGTCACTATAAATAGAAAATCTGTTTAATGCATTAATGCACAATATCTTGATTTCTCTTGGGCTGATTACACTCTTGACTTTATACAGTGCTTCCTCAAAGAAAGTGCCTGCTTGGGATAACTTCCCAGGCCCGGGGGTTAGGTCTCTATCACTGTTACAATACGAATAGAAAATCAGTTTATAAAATGCACTACTTATATTTTGAGTTCTGTTGGGCTGATTACGCTCAAGACTTTATCCAGTGCTTTTATAAAAGAAAACACGTGCTTTCACTAGTGTTTGCTACATGTATACGTAACCACAGTTTCTTTTAAATCTTCAATAAACATAATTATGGAGAATAGTCACGGCGGCATTGAATATATATATATATAAATCTTATTACAGGTTAGCTTGTAGGAATATTAATAATAATAAACTTTATTTTCTGAGGATAAATCCTGTTAAACAAAGCTTATCTTCCACAGGGTCCTCTTGTTAGTAAAATATCAGTTAGTAAAATTACAATTTCATCATTATCACAGAAATAATAGTAAAACATCTTATATTAATAAATTGTTTGCCAGACATGTGGATATTGGTATATTTATAGTGTATCTTAAAAATAGAGTACATGTAACAGCTTATAAAAATCAAGGCTTGAACATTAAACATTTTTAATTATGATAACATATAGGTAGTCATTAAAAAAATGATCACAATTACTATGCTAAAACAGAGTGGGAGTAAACAGGTTTATCACAGGAAACATAAAAGTTGTGTTTCACTAAAACCCACATGATTAAAATAAAAGGAATCACATAGAGTCCCTAAGGTTGCTACAGAAGGAGTGTTTAAAAGAAGTTAGATTGGTAGATGTCCTTATTATGTTAGGTATTCTGTTCCAAATTTGGTTGCTGATACAACAAAATTATTTGCATAAAATTTGGAACGGTGACCTGGTATCTGTAAAAGATGGTTTTGGCTTGATCTTGTATGTCAGGTATGAACATCAGACAATAATTCAAAAGCATTGCACAGATATCCCGGAACAAGATGATTTACACATTTGTACACATTGTACCTCTTCTAAGTAGATAAAAATCAGCTATTGGCAACCAGTTTAAAACAGAAAACATGTCAACAGACGGAGTGTCATATGGAGTGCGGCCAATAATGTCATACTGTTAGGTCAGTAGGTAAAGACCGAGATATTAAGTTGAAGGAGAGAGTAACATTAACTCAGATGCAAGATGATCAAAGCAAGTGAATGCAAAATGGAGATATTTGAACAGAACCTGATCTATCTTTTACAGTCGCCAAAATGTCCAATCCTCTGCTAAGTTATATTAAGGGTCCCAATTTAAATTGATTCATTCATCATGGTCACAAGGCCCTTGGTTTTACATTAATATACCAGTAAAACATATTACCCAAGCATTTTCCTATGACATAAGTGGTTTTGCTAGGGCACATCCATCCTAATTTCAGCCGGTATACCTTTCCACACCTTGCTTAAGAGGAATTAAGCTCCGCATGACCAAAATAACTGAATGAGCCTCAGATATCTAAGATACAGCACTATATCATTTCGTAGCATTCATTTGGGTCGCTGATTAGAGACAACTCAATATCTATAATTAAATCAAGTTCGTCACTCACAGTCTCTTCCGAGGTATATCATATCTTACTTTGATAAATATGTATATATCTATATTAGTATACACGAATTCTAAGTTAATATATATTATACATTTTATGTATTTTTCTCTGATTACAATGTAATCTGATAGTATAACAAATGGATCTAAGCTTTGTAAGTGCTCGACATGTAGACGCGTAAATGTGCTTACCACTTGAACTTTTCTCGAATCCACTGAAATACTAATTTCTCTTTGTGATCTTAATCCTCTTATCCCGAAGGTTGTGTAAAATAACTGACTAGTCTGATAATGGTACTATGATCGTGTATAAACACTCCTGATTTCATCTCGCTTTAAATCACAAGATTCTACATTGGACACAAAAACCAGTTGTATAAAATTGCTGAAGAGTCTTTTTTGAATAAGTAATGGGCGACAACTCGTGTAGAATTGTAAACGTAAATATCTCCTTCACTATAGGTGTGCAGTTTCATTTTTGTGCATGCTTAATGATTCAGAAAAAAGTTAAAAGTAACGGTTCAAACGACCCCTTCGTGAAGGTAGTTTCTCTACCAATGCCGATTCAATAAGACCCTTTAAATTTTTCGATGAACATTTAAATCAACAAACAACGACGATTTCTTATTGTCTTAAACATTTTTATTAGTAAATGATAAAAACAGAACATAACATAAAATCTTAATAGTCAAACATCAAAATAGTCGTCTTGTTTTGATTAGTGAGTATATACATTGATAAACTCCAAGCTTAATTACATCTAACCATCTCGTTCTTTTTGAAAACATTGATGTATGATATAAATTTCTAAAATAGGATAAACTGTCCGTTTATCTTTTGTATGTTAATAACAATATGGTATATAACACATACATGTATACAATAACAGTTAATTACCCTGAAATAGTTTAAGATGTAACCAGATTTGATAATGATAATAACTGTATATTTATCCTTCAATTTGTTATTTTACTGTTTTATTTCATTCTGGTTCACTTTTAACGTTTTCGTGGTTCTGAGAAGAAAAACAATTAAACGTGTAAAATCTTCATGATAGCAATACACATGTATGGAAATATACCACTTTTTATTATTTTACAGATATATTCTGTAATGAGAGTTTGACACTGAAATAGTTTAAATTGCACATTAAGATTCAACACAAAAATTAAATACATTTGTGTCAACTCGGTTGTTACATTAAAAGAAAAAGAAATTGTAAGACAAAAATACACACGTTTATGACGTCGAAGAGTTTTACAGAAACACACACGCATACTAAAACATACACAAATAATAATAAAACATATGCTCTCCCATGATTTACACGCATGTCATATAATTGTCAACCCTCAGATACTGACCCGGTGTCAGGTGACACGTTTTGGACAGTGACGTCATACGGACAAAATATAGCAACTCCTAAAAGATAGGGAGTATAATAATTATTATCATTATCTTATCAAAAAATAGAAAAATATATTAGCAAAGTATTTTTTCCGATTTATACATTTTATAAAGTGCTAACACTATTTGAGGTTTTACGGTTGTTCGATATGAGGGGCGTATTTGTAGTCTTACTCCTGATTTCCGTGCGTGGTAAATAAAATGGTTGTCCATGTAATATTTTCTCAGCTTAAACGGTATTGGTGAATACGCTGATCATAAATTCAATGCATATCTTTTAGATATGACATTACTTTTTTCTTTTCTAAAAGTATATATTAAGCGGAAGCCTTTCATTGTCTTCTTACGAGATAATGACCAATTTGTAAATTTTGCCGGATAAAAAAATAGCAGGAATACGCCTAATAGATTGTGATAAGTTTTCATGAGTGGTAATTGATAGGTCTTTTGTTAATTATCAAATATTACGTATATTAATTTTATACTATTTTGTAAAATGTTAGACATCTGCATATTTTCTTTTTCCATGTTTATCTATAATTCTGAATTTTCCCAAATATTTTTTTTATTCAATATTGAAAAAAGGCGATATTTTCCATTTACAAATGGTAGGGTAATCCGATGATGTTCGTTTCTGATATAAATATCACTTTTTTGGATCGAGAGTGACTGATGCAGAAATTACTGTCTTTATTTCATATCGAAATTGAGATTAAACATAACATATGATGTAACTCAAGTGAAAGGATTTATGACGAAAATAAAATTACACCCGTAACAATGTCACATTGACATGACGCTAGGCGTTACGTGACAGACGGCGTCATCACTACGCTCATCCCTGGTATTGTCCCCCTGTCCTGTGCTCTATCTCCTGGTCGGAGGGAAGTGGCTGCTTAACAAAGTCATCATTAGTTGGCGACACTGAAAAGAAAAGTGTTTTCTTGCAAAACTTGTAAACCTGTTACTACATGCATATATTTATTTGACTCCTAACTTACGAAACCGGATCATGCCAAATATCGATGCTATAATATTCGACATTTATATGAAGCGTCTAACACATAGGCCTACTTGTAATATCATATGCCATGCAGATCCTGGTCACGGCCCCATTTTAACTTGTAAGGAGAAGTTGATGCATTTTCCGAAACACATGCACACATAGAAAAACAATGACCGACTATTTAGCACTACTGTACCTGCTAGCACACACTTCCGCTCCTTGACCGGAACTTGCTCCTCCTCATCACTATCACACCCGCATGCCCGGCCAATCGACTCGGCCAGGAAGTTGCAGGCTGAAAAATGAAAATCTTTATGTCTATCAACTTAACCAAGGCTAATTGGTATTGATGATTCATCATACATTGTAATGCGTCGAAGATTTGAAGACCTTTAACGAAAGAATGATATTTTACTCAGTTGGTTAAAATATCTTCTTCAATATAAGAACATGAAATTTGGACTCCACTATATACGATATTGTACATATAAATTTTGTTGATACTCATATATGAAACAGTTGGATGGTTTTACTTTTCTAACCACGTTAGTCTTATATACATTACCTTCGTTAATACAAGTCGTATAAAAGTTACATTATAAAGTCAGGATGACTAAAACATTTTTTTCTCCGTTATAATGTCTATAAATCAATAAAAAATATAGTCAATTGCTAGGTTATTTGTAGCCATAGAGACCGAGGAGGTAGATTGATTAAGCCACACGATGACAATCAACCAAGTTGTAAAGAAATCAATATTTCACGACAATATAGAAAGGCTCATCTACCTTTAATTATCAATAACTAGTTTTGATACCAACGGTGGACTCTGCTAACTGTGTCCATAGTACGGTAAACATGTACTGTGTACCTATCTCACCGATAGTAGGGTTTTTCTATAGTGTTATATACTAAAATCATTCATCCGTGACTTAGGTGATCAGCCTTATTACATTCTTACTATAATTTTAATCTATTAATAGTTGAATGTTCTATATATTGACACAGATGTTCCCTATCCTTGTGAAAAGCTAGCTATATAACCGCGACTGCCCTGTGAAGTAGAGAGGTGTTTTAATTAGTATTTTTTGGTTCCGTCTGTTATACAGGCTGATATTCCATGGATACATTTACATTGCAGTATATTATATACAGTAGCACTTACATGCGTATGAGAATCACTTAGTCATGGTGAACCTACATGTACCTGTACTGTATACGTAATTATAACAAAACTTACATAAATCTACCGCACACCTGTACATTGTTTACACTTACCGTTGATTAATAATCAGCACATCCTCAAATATATTTAGACACAGGTAAGTCGTTGTAGATCTGCACGTTTAGTACTGGTTCTTATGCCACTCTAGATCTAGACCTACTGCTCGCTAAGTTACAACAATAACATGTGAACGTGACCTGTGAACACACGGTACACCTCTATGTTTACGTTACATTACATGCGGTACACCTCTTGTATTTTCATGCGGTACTGTCCTGTAATTGTTACGCAGTGCTTTTTTTATCAAATGTCTGAATTGATACTGCATAAAATGAAAGCAATTTTCATACTGTGTATTATTTAGTTGTGTGTACAAATTGAAATATTTGATTGAGTATACATATATTTATCCACAGTAGCATATGTAATATGTAAACACGGCGGTAATACAGAGGTGATGATAGAGAATGTTCTGATCATGACCATGATGTAAATATATGTCACATTGATACTTAGGAATATAGTACAAGGTTTTAATGAGATATTAAAAACGTGACACTACAATATTGTACAAGGCATAGCTGTTACTACAAGTGGGATCCATCTATAACGGCTAGTTATTACATTAACCAGTACTAGCTATAGCGAACAGTTCAGATACTAAATATTACAAGAAAGTGAACCGTCTTCAATACTCGGTTTTACTGTTTTCAATTTTGCTAACCTTGTTAATAAAATTTGCAAATCTGAAAAAGTAAATGAAACAGAAAAAAGGGTTAACTTCTGAATGACTATACTATGAGAAAACCATAACACAAACGCAATGCCATCAATGATGAAAACTACATGGACATTACAAAATGACGAGAGAGAGGGGTCAGAAAGACTAGAGCGAAACCAGTCAAAACCACGTGACTCATATGTGCAAAACAAAACTACAAATTTGTATAATAGTCGCTCCTTTGCCTGTATTAGTGACAGCAAAACTAACGACAACGCGTGATTGAGTTTTTATTAATGGTTGTTTTGAAGAGAGGAAGCCTAGATCTACTTTCACTTTATACGAGGAAAAGTTTATTTCTAATACAGAGGGGTGTTAGGTCTCCAACTTTGAAGGGATGTGGGATTTCCAGTATGAAAGAATGTTACTGTTCCGGATATATGAACGATATGTGATTGTTGGTATGTTGCTTTTTATTCTCGTTAACGCGAAATAGATTTACAATCTGTTTACATAAATCTATTTCTAGTATCTGTGTTTCTATATCTAGGACCCTGTGAGTAAAGCTGTTCTACCAGCTATGTTGTATTAAATATAAACAAAGAGAGAGACGACCAACATAGCCACCGTCGTATGTCTAAGCTAGCCTAGCATTCCTACGAGGTAATGAACAGTACAGCCCCTACACAGAGGGAGAGCAGGTGGTACACATCACGATACGCATAAACATCTACCCACAAGATCAAAGAACACTAACTATGTATATTGATGAGAAGATGTAAAGATATAACATTAGCCAGTCTCCTTAATACGCTTTCTGATATACTCCTGGTTGTGTGAGTCTTGTACTGTAAGTACGAACTCTTAAGTCTAGTTAATATGGATTATGATGTACACGTGAGTCTTATTAATATGGATTATGATGTACACGTGAGTCTTGTTGATATGGATTATGATGTACACGTGAGTCTTGTTGACATGGATTATGATGTACACATGAGTCTAGTTAACATGGATTATGATGTACCGTGAGTCTTGTTGATATGGATTATGATGTACACGTGAGTCTTGTTGATATGGATTAGGATGTACACGTGAGTCTTGTTGATATGGATTATGATGTACACATAAGTCTTGTTGATATGGATTAGGATGTACACGTGAGTCTTGTTGATATGGATTAGGATGTACACATGAGTCTTGTTGATATGGATTATGATGTACACATGAGTCTTGTTGATATGGATTAGGATGTACACGTGAGTCTTGTTGATATGGATTAGGATGTACACGCGAGTCTTGTTGACATGGATTATGATGTACACGTAAGTCTAGTTGACATGGATTATGATGTACACGTAAGTCTAGTTGACATGGATTATGATGTACACATGAGTCTAGTTAACATGGATTATGATGTACTCGTGAGTCTTGTTGACACAGATATTCATACGAGGTTCGTTAATATTGTTTCCGATGTAGACGCCAGGCCTCGTGGATATAGATTCTTTTTGTAAACGTCAATATGACTGTATTCAGAAAATAATCAAAACTTAGTTTTATCTGGTCTAGATAGATCATTCATTTTCGAAATTATTTTTCAAAGTATAAACCGTTACTGTTGTTCATACATACTGTATAAAGTTTACACAAATTATGCATGTTTAATCTTCATTACCAATAGCATTTGTAGTAGATCATATCCGAACGGGATTTCTGGCATAGAGTAAGTTCAGCCGGGTAGTGATGTCAATGTCATATAATGAACAGAAAGTAGATGTTAGCATTGGAATATCTGAATGCACACATTGGATATTTACCAATCTAATTAAAATTATATCTTCACATCGCTCCCGTTTACAAACCGGTCCGTGCAACGTGTTAAGATTTCTTTCCAGCAGACTGAATGCATTCATAATGGAATGAACCTCTGACCCTTCTGATTTTGTTTTCATATGAGCCTTAATTTATAGAAAAGCAAGAAAAATCATGTAGTCCTTTAATTTTACTTTCAGATATATTTACGATGTGCATATACATGCACCCTCCTACGCTTGAAATCTTCAACATGATGGCTTACATGTGCTACTAAGCTATACGACTTGCGGGACGATTTCGAATTCAAATCGTCAACTTTCTCTTTCTTGATTGTAACACCGCCTTATTTCCCAATATATGTTTTACATGTGCAGTTAAATAAGTATTCAAGGGCTCTCTCTGACTATCAGGATTGCTGGGATAGATGTTGACTGCTGGTAAACAAACTTACAAACACAAGACGTAGGTTGTTGAAGACTATGGACAAGCTTTGTGGCTGCAATCTCCGTGTGTGCCATGGAGGTTGATGTTTTTTAATGCTCATTGGTATCCCCTGTTGTTTCATTGTCACTACACTCATTCTCGCTGTCATGACGTGATTTTACATGGATTTGACATAAATTGACATGATGAACCAGAAGCCGTTTAATCTTTTAAAACATATTTTTTCAAGTTTTCATGCAAAAATGTTCTTTATTTTGTTTTGTCCCAGTTTTATAGATTTTGAGCTCGAATTATTGTTTTGTTACCAATTCGATAACACCACTAGTTTGTGAGCGGTTTATTCTAGTAACTAGCTGCGAAACACAAAACAAAAGAATGAAATAATTAAAATAGATTTTATTAGTTGTAATATAAAGAGCACGTTTACAGGTTTAAAAAGTTGCAATTTCTTCAATCTAAATGAATGACCGATTATTTGCTAGGAAAGACAATGAAAAGCCTTAACGATTATAAACAGGAAACAAACAATCTATGGCAAACAAACACAATAAATAAACAATTTTGATAACTAATTGGTAACAAGTCATTTAAGAGATACATTTTTTTTCTATTGTTCCCCATATACCTTTAACTAAGGTTCCTGGACTTAAAATCAAGCTTTCCATTATTAAAATATCATGATCAAGCTTTCCATTATTTAAATATCATGATCAAGCTTTCCATTATTTAAGTATCATGATCAAGCTTTCCATTATTTAAATATCATGATCAAGCTTTCCATTATTTAAATATCATGATAAAGCTTTCCATTATTTAAATATCATGATCAAGCTTTCCATTATTTAAGTATCATGATCAGGCTTTTAAATATTTTAGTATCATGATCAAGCTTTCCATTATTTAAGTATTATGATCAAGCTTTCCATTATTTAAGTATTATGATCAAGCTTTCCAATATCTAAGTACTATGATCAAGCTTTCCGTTGTTTAAGCATTATGACTCTCTTGAAAAAAAGGCGGATTGTCTTAACAATTTGACAAATTATTTGTCTACGCTATAACTTCTCTGGTCATGTATCCATTTAAGTACAAGGAATGAAACAATTTGTTGGTTCGGATCCAGTGTCAACATGTGTCAATATCCGATCACACTGCCGTTATTACTTATGATGTATATGCAGCACCACCAACAGTAAAGCGAGTAAATATTCTAATTAAAAATAAACAATCCTCCCTGAGTTCAACCAAACAGATATGTATACAATGGATCCGGCATGACATTTATCATGTCAGAAACTTATACCAAGCCATGCATCTTGGTCTCATTAAATCAATTAACTTTTAATAAAATCTTTCAGGGCGATATTACATAAACATTACCAACACCCATCGTTCCTATCCAACAACCACTGGTGATGTTTGTTTCCACACTATGAGCCAAACAGCGATATATAGTTCTGGTTAAAATTGAGATATCACAGCTGCATGTAATTTGAAGCACTTGAAATTGATAAAACTATGTACAATGCAAGGTAATAGTGAGGTCGGCATTATTGATGAGATGGCTTGATAAAGCTAATGTCTTTAGATTGACATGGGATACGAAGGAAGCGATGGCAGATGTAGGAACAAGGATCTGCGTCTCAAACACCTAACCTGTAAAACGATAAAAAAAAACATGAATAGGACACATACATGTTTTGAAGCATTATCCTTGTTTGCACTCACGCTAGTTTATATAATTAATGTCAATTACCACAAATTAAAGCAGACATCACAAACACTTAGGTTCGTTTGAAAAGAGTTTATTTCATTTTATGCGATCTGATTAAAATCATGTTATATGACTTCGTCAACTTAAGTACGAAGTACACGAAGCATTACATTATGTGATTGATCTATCAAATTATTGGTTTTAACTGAAACGGTGTTTTTCGATAATATTATGTTCAGAAATGATATAAGATATATAACAATACATTTTCGCTGCACATGTATGTAAGATTCGACCGGTCTAAAATCTCCATATGATTTAAACCCGGTATTACACTTACCACACGTTGTTGTGAACCTGTTAGTAGGGCTTCCCATAAGATGGAGGGGGTGCACTCGGCTGAGCTACTGGATACATGGCATTCTGCTGTGTGTTGTATGTGTAGCCCTGTGCCTGCTGCTCCTGTGCCTGTTGAGCCCAAGTTTTGGGTGGATTAGTTGCCAACATCTCTTTACGTTGACGTTCCTTTCTCCTGGATATTTTCAGGAAGACGCACCAACCAATCGCAATGCCGATGAGAACCAACACGACCCCTGCTCCAGTCGCAATAGGCCTGATCAGATAATAGTAATCTGTACCAAAACAAACAGTAAACGATTCAGTATAGTAAACATAAAACTCCCCCGGTAATTATATATTTACAATGTATGGTTTCATGTTAATGAAAGGATTCCAGAATAGGTGAAGTTTGCATCAGTTGATTATTGATTTTTTGTACTTTTTGTACTTGCACTGCTTTTCTTTAACCCTTTCACCACTGTAAACCATAATGGGCTCATCCATATCAATGCATGGCAGAGTCTACTAAAGTTACATAGTGACGAAATGAAGCAGAAGACGCTTCCCTTTTGACACACCTAATCTCATTTTCTTTGTACTTATTTAAGGGTCTTGCTTTTAATCTTACCATTCTTTAAATTTCGTGCCAAAATTTTGTCTGAATCCAAATAAAACCCTGATTTAAAACTGAAGCTTTCATAGTGGTAAATGGGAACCTTGCTCATTAAACATTGGGAGACATTGATAACCACTGTTCATTGATATAATCAAATGAAGTCATCGATACGGTCATGAAGTCTCTGTAACTTACCATCATCGTCGTCATCATCATCGCTTATTCCATACACCTTGAGTGTAACATTGGAAGCGGTCAACGAGTCAGCGTTGTGGAACTTCAATAATATCTTGCTTTTGCCTTCACTACAAAACTTGAATTCGCCAGAATAACAATCCAGTTCCTGAAAAAAAACCCAGATAAATACACAATAACACATGCATTTATATTTAACAGGTTTGTGTGTGCGTGTACGTGTCTGTGTGTGCGTGTCTGTGTGTGTGTGTCTGTGTGTGTGTGTCTGTGTCTGAGGGACATGTCTGTGTGTGTACATGTCTTTGTGTACATGTCTGTGTGTGTGTGTCTGTGTGTGTGTGTCTGAGGTACATGTCTGTGTGTGTACATGTCTTTGTGTACATGTCTTCTGTGTGTGCGTGTCTGTGTGTGTGTGTCTGTGTGTACATGTCTGTGTATGTACATGTCTGTGTGTCTGTGTCTGTGTGTACATGTCTGTGTGTACATGTCTGTGTGTGTACATGTCTGTGTGTGTACATATCTGTGTGTACATGTCTTTGTGTACATGTCTGTGTGTGTGTGTCTGTGTGTGCATGTCTGTGTGTGTGTGTCTGTGTGTGTGCATGTCTGTGTATGTCTGTGTGTACATGTCTGTGTGTGTCTGTGTGTACATGTCTGTGTATGTCTGTGTGTACATGTCTGTGTGTGTCTGAGGTACATGTCTGTGTGTGTCTGAGGTACGTGTCTGTGTGTACATGTCTGTGTGTGTCTGAGGTACATGTCAGTGTGTGCGTGTCTGTGTGTACATGTCTGTGTGTGCGTGTCTGTGTGTACATGTCTGTGTGTACATGTCTGTGTGTACATGTCTGTGTGTGTACATGTCAGTGTGTGCATGTCTGTGTATGTACATGTCTGAGTGTACATGTCTGTGTGTACATGTCTGTGTGTCTATAGGTGTCTGAGTGTACATGTCTGTTTGTGCATGTCTGTGTGTACATGTCTGTGTGTACATGTCTGTGTGTGCGTGTCTGTGTGTACGTGTCTGTGTGTACATGTCTGTGTGTAGATGTCTGTGTGTACATGTCTGTGTGTACATGTACGTACGAACGTAAAAGAAAAGATAAGTTAAGAGGTAGGGTAATGAGGAAGATACACAACGCTTATGGCTGCAAATACGACTTTACTGTAAATATTCTACTTCCTCAGACAACATACACACGTTATATTTATATATTAAAGTCAATGTGCATGGTTCTGTTGTCAGTTCAACTGGTTTTCAATTAAGAAATTACCTGGGAGTTTACCAACAAGGTGGATGTTATAGATGAAAACAGAAGACACTAACCCTTCCAAAATGATGGGTTTTCTTCTCCTTAAAATTTTCCTTCTCCTTATAATTTTTAAGTTTTAGATGTGGCAGGTAGGTAGGGTTCAAGATATGAAAGGTTGCAGGGGTATGTGAGATACATGTATCAAGGATGTAATGGTTGGGAATACCAGGAGCTGTTAGGGTTAACGTTCCAGGTGTGATGGATTTGTTACATTACAACCAAGCAGGAATTGTAAGAGTCACATACGTTGTATATCAGGAATGGTTAGGGTCACATACATTATATATCAGTATTGTTAGGGTCACATACATTGTATATCAGGAACGGTTAGGGTCACATACATTGTATATCAGAAATGGTTAGGGTCACATACATTGTATATCAGGAATGGTTAGGGTCACATACATTGTATATCAGAATTGTTAGGGTCACATACATTGTATATCCGAATGGTTAGGGTCACATACATTGTATATCAGAATGGTTAGGGTCACATACATTGTATATCAGGAACGGTTAGTGTCACATACATTGTATATCAGGAATTGTAAGGGTCACATTCATTGTATATCATGAATGGTTAGGGTCACATATATTGTATATCATGAATTGTTAAGGTCACATACATTGTATATCATGAATGGTTAGGGTCACATACATTGTATATCAGAATTGTTAGGGTCACATACATTGTATATCAGGAATTGTAAGGGTCACATTCATTGTATATCATGAATGGTTAGGGTCACATACATT